>NC_045968.1:49663548-49963548 GCF_010909765.2 Amblyraja radiata | reverse complement strand
GACAGAAGACTTGTTCAGTACACCATCAGCCTGTTCAACCTTTTCTTCATCATGACATACACACTATGTTTCTCTACCAGGCTTTCACCGCACATTTGTTTACAGCTGTTTAGTGTGGAGTTCAATGCAATTTATTCCAAAAATGAACATGCTGTCGGCACCAATTTGGAGTTTTGAACACACTCATTGAGCCCCATAAGAAGTTGTTCATCATCCTGACTTTCTTGTATATTCTTCATTTACTTTCTAAATCTGTTCCTTTTCCCATCCTGATTTCACAAACCCCCCTTTTCAACCTACGATATGATACGATACAAAACGATGGAACTTTGTTTATCCCAGGAGGGAAAATGATCTGCCAACAGTCATAAAAACACAAATTACATGAAGCATGAAATTAAAGTGACGAGTGGAAAGGATTAGGGATGTGCAAAGATTGGGGGGAGGGTGGGGGGGGGGGGGGGGGGTCAGTCTCAGTCTACCCCACGACAGAAGAGGGAGGGGTTGTACAGTTTGATAGCCCCAGAGAAAAAGGGTCACCTGTGGCGTTCTGTCCTGCATCTTGGTGGAACCAGTCTGTTCCTGAAGGTGATCAGGTTGGCCAGTGTGTCATGGAGGGGGTGAGCTGTATTGTCCAGGATGCCATGCAGTTTGAGGACCACCTCCCAATCTTCCTGATGAGTTTGTTAATCCCATTGCCGTCCGCAGCCTTCGCCCTGCTGCCCCAGCACACGGCAGTGAAGAAGTAGATGGTAGAACATCTGCAGCATCTCACTGCAGATGTTGAAGGAGCGGAGCCTTCTCAAAACGTACAGCCGGCTCTGTCCCTTGTTGTACAGGGCCTCAGCCTTCCTGGACCAGTCCAGATTACTGTCCAGGTACACTCCAAGGCACTCCCTGGTGAACTGCACTTCTCCATAGTGGCTGATTAGTGATCCCTTCCTAGGATTTGACCGATTGCTTATATTGAGAAAAGGACAGCTGCGAGATGAAACTGACATGAATAATGTTTTGAAGAAGCAATTTGATGGACATACCCACAAGGAACCATAAGCAGAAAAGTAGCCTTGTACTCTGCCATGTACGATTTTTAGAGAGAAAATAGTTGGACCTACTGGAGCCAATATGCAATATGCATATGCTGCAAAAACACACCAATAGATAACAAAATGCTATCGGAAATATTTCATACCCACTTTAAGTTCGTAATAAGCAAAGTTTAAGCAGGAGTAATACATGAGACATTGACACATACATTCTACCCAGTAGTTTACAGTTTCCTCCAAACATACAATCTTTTTAGTGAGTAACGGACTTGTACAAATTTGTTCCAAGTTGTCAATGCTTATGACGCAGATATACGCACAGTGACATCAGATAGATAAGCACAAGACCCAGGAACAATGCAGGCTGTTCGTACTAAAGGAGGGTTCTACATTAGGTAAAAATAACCTGATATTCATTGGTGTAGGAAGGAACTGCAGATGCTGGTTTAAACCGGTTAGAGACAAAAAGCTGGAGAAGCTGAAGAAGGGTCTCGACCCGAAATGTCACCCATTCCTTCTCTCCGGAGATGCTGCCTGTCCTGCTGAGTTTCCAGCTTTTTGTGTCTGATCTTTGTTGGTCGGTTTCAGGGGATTCTGACTGGTTCTTTTCTTCGTGATCATTCCCAGTTCCTGCCTCGCTGATATTACCTGAAGATCACTCTAGATAAACCCTTGAGCTGTTACCTATTTGGCCACCAGACTGTCTATGCACCTAACAACAATCTCCACTGCCCCATCTAACTGCTCAGCTGTCTTCTAGACCCTGACATATGATCACCTGTCCAACCGATACCCCAACCCCAACTCTGAAGCCCTATTAAAAACACTCCATCTTCCAATCTTCTGAGGATGACCATTCACAATTTAGTCCAATCCATTGCCCTTTACTCAAACCCACTCCTACTGTTAAATCTACCTCTAGCCACTTCCATTTGCCCAAAACTGTCTAGACCCCAATTGTGTCTCAAAACATCCCAAACCTTTAACTCAAATCCTCAATATATACTATGTGGAGAGGCTATGACCATATCAGATTTTGTCCCTTGGTATCCCTTGGTATCCCTCATACCCAAGACCTTGGCCTCTCATGATTACACGTTGAATGTCTTTCTTTCCATGATGGAAAGTATGAAACTGAATATGTAATGAGTCTAAATATATTAAATTAAAAGAAACTACAGAGAATATAAAATGAAATCCACTGGTTACAGACATCCAGTGATTCTCTGATTGGAAGTGTGTGACTGGTGATGTTCTGCAGAGATATTGTTGAATGCAATATATATAAACACATTGACAAAAATGTAGATGGCTAATTAGTAGGTTTGTAGTCTATGGAAAAAATTGTGGAGATGTGGATAGTGAGGATGGTTTGCAAAAGATACTGTAGAATATAGATCACGAAGATAAGATCAAAGAAATAGCAATTGGAGTTTAGTGCAGACAGTGTAGAACTTTGGGAGGTCAAATGTAAGGGGAAAGTGGGTGTTAAATGGCAGGACTCTTAGGAACATTGATGTACAGAGAGGGATTTTGGGGTGCAAGTCCATAGCTCCCCAAAATTGAATTGAATTTCCTTTATTGTCATTCAGACCTTTCAGTCTGAACGAAATTTCGTGCCTGCAGTCATACATACAATAGTACAATAATAGACAACAGAACAGACAATAAACACAAATTAACATCCACCACAGTGAGTCCACCAAGCACCTCCTCACTGTGATGGAGGCAAAAATCTTAGGGCTGCAGTCTCTTCCCTCCTCTTCTCCCTCTGCGCTGAGGCGATACCCCACCGGGCGATGGTAAATCAGTCCCGCGGCTCACCGAGCTCCGCGAACGGGCCGGTTCAAACTCCGCGGCCCGGGGTGGTCGAAGCTGCTGCCCTCCAGTCCAGCGGTCGCAGCTGTTGACGACGTCGTCCACTGGCCCGCGGCCGAACCCCGGACTCAGGCCGCCGCCGCCAGAACGCCGTCTCAGCCACCGGAGCACCGTTCCAGCCCCGAGCCGGGTCACCCTCACGTGAGCGTCTCAGCCCCGCGCCAGGCCGCCCCCACGGGAGCGCCGTTGCCCTCGAGCTGGTCCGCCCTCACGGGAGCGCCGTTACCCTCGAGCTGGGCCGCCCCGATGGGAGCGCCGTTCCACCCTCGAGCTGGGCCACCCCGACAGGAGCGCTGTTACCCTCGAGCTGGGCCGCCCTCACAGGAGCGCCGTTACCCTCGGGCTGGGCCGCCCACACGGGAGCGTCTCAGCCCCTCGCCAGGCCGCCCTCACGGGAGCGTCACAGCCCCTCACAGGAGCGTCGTTCCAGCCCCGAGCCGGGCCGCCCCCACGGGAGCGAGCCCAGGGCGAGTCCTGACAGGCTGCCTCCGGAGCCTCGAGGTCGCCAGCTCCGCCATTAGGCCTCAGCGCAGACGGAGGCAGAGAAGGGGGATACGACAAAAGTCGCATTCCCCCGAAGGGAGAGACAGCAAACCCTGTTTCAACCCCCCACCCCCCCCCCCCACACATAAACACAACCTAAAAAAACAAAAACTTAGCTAGACAAAACGAAAAAACAACACAAAAAAGTAAAAACAAATGGACTGCAGGCGAGCCGCAGCCGTTCACCAGCGCCGCCACTTCAAAAGTGGAAACGCTAATGGATAGAGTGATCAAGAAGGAGCATGACATGCTTGCTTTCATTGAGTATAAAAGGCTGCAAATCATTTTACAGCTCTATATAATTTGGCTAGGCCACATCTACAGTTTTTTGTGCAGTTCTGGTCACTGCATTGCAGTGAAGGATATCAAGGTTTGAAGGAGATGTAGAAGAGGTTCACAAGGATGGTGCCTGAATTAAACAGGGTCATCTATTAGGAGAGGATGGACAAACATGGATTGTTTTCTCTGGAGCATCTGAGACCCGATAGAAGTTTATGAAATTGTCAGAGGCATAGATAGTGTGGATAGTCAGTCTTTTCCCAGGGTAGAAATATCACATAGGAGAGGACATATGTTCAAGGTAAGTGGGGGAAAGCTTCAATGCAATATGCAAATCAAGTTTTTTTACACACAGAGTGGTAGGTGCTTTGAACGTGCTGCTGGTGTGGTGGTAGAAGCCGATATAAAAGTCATATTAGAGGCATTTAGACAGGCACATGAGCATGTGGGGAATGGAAGGATATGAATCATGTGCAGACAGATTAAAATAATTTAATTTGCTATCGTGGTTAGCATAGACATCGTGGGCTGAAGGGCCTGGTCCTGTGCTGTAGTATATGATGCTCTATGTCCTATACTAACTTTTCAGGACACAGATCAATCATCAGATCTGGGTTAGAGATTTGTTTTGATTTTACATTGCAGAAAAAAAGGCAGGGACAAAGTGAATATTTAAGGTAGGATGAAAGGTCAAGAGATGAAATACATTCAGACATTATACATCTTTATATTTGATGTGCGTCATTGATAACAAGGCTTTGGTACATGTCCGGCAGGTCAGGCCGTATGAACAGAGAGAAGAAGACTGATTCAAAAGCGCTGATGGATGCCTGGCAGAAATGACCAGTTCTGAAAGTCATTAAATGGCAGGAAAAGCCATCTAAAATTGAAGAATTTGCAATATACCTCGATATAAGATAAATTGTTCCTCAAATTGTACTGGGCCGGAAAGTAAAAGTGCAGGAGGCAGCAAACAGATAGGTCAGAGTAGGAATGGGGTGGGAAATTAAAGGGACAGGCAACCTAAGGGAACATTGTTGCTCCGCAAAGCAATCACCTGCTCTGTATTGGCTTTCCCCACTGTGGAGGAGGCGACAATCTGTGAAATAAAAACAGAAATGGCTGGAAACATTCAGCAAGTCCAGCAGCATCTGTGGAAGGAGAAGCAACATTAATGTTTCAGGTCCAAGACCCTTTATCAGAATTGGGAAAGAAGGAAAACAAGTTAGTTTTCCATAAAGAAGAGATGGGGCAGAATGGTTAGAAAGAAGGGAGTATCTATGATTGCACGAGACCAAGCAAGTTAACGAGGCAGTTAGAATCAGATTTTGTTTCCCTGTTCATAGAGTTCATATTTCATAAAGTCATAGAGCAGGGAAACAGATCCTTCTGCCCACCAAGCCTGTGCTGACCCACTTCCTCTTATCTTCCAATATTTCCATCGTATTCTCCCCACATTTCAAGGGTTTCACGGTCAGTTTATTGTCACATGTACCATATAGCCATACTAAGTGAAAAGCAACAAGACACACAACCACATAACAGTTAACATAAAGATCCATCACAGTGAATTCCACATTCCTCACGGTGATGGAAGGCAATAAAGTTCATGCTTCTTCCTCTTTGTTCTCCTGCGGTCGGGGCAGTAAAACCTTCTGCAGTCAGGGTGAGCAAAGCCCCCACAGCCAACGATCGAAGCCCCCGTCGGGGTGATCTAAACTCCCACGTCGGGGCGATTGAAACTCTTTTCGCGGCATGGAGCTCCCGAATCGGTCTCTTCTTACCAGAGATCGCAAGCTTCACGATGTTAAAGTCCACAGGCCCCGCAGTTGGTGCTTCGATCCCCGGCAAAGGGATCGCAAGCTTCGCAATGTTAAAGTCCCGCAGACTCCCGCAGCTTGGAGCGCCTATCGGTCTGCAGGAAAGGCCGCCAACTCCACAATGTTAGGCCGCACTGGGGTCGGAGATACGATATGGAAAAAAAATCGCATCTCCGTCGAGGTAAGAGATTGGAAAAAACTGGGACTGTGAGGTGGCAGCTCTACTATTGTGGTGCCCATTAGGTGCCAAGTTGTAGGTGTGCCCTACAAGTCAGTCAATACTAGAAATATATAATATGAGTCTAAATTAGCAATGGATGACAGGCAGGATGGAAAATTCTGATTCAGATAGTTCAATTCAATTCAATTCAACTTTAATGTCATTGCACAAATACTGAGTATGGGTACAACGAAATGCAGTTTTGCGTCAGTCCGTAGTAGTGCAATATAGAAATTTTTTTTAAAAGAGGATACAGAACAATAGAAAAAATGCAAAATAATTAAACAATGGGGACGGAGGGACCGGAGGAATCTATCGGCGGGACTCCGAGTTCAGCAATGCGATGGTATGATTGTAGAAGCTGTTCCTCATCCTACTGGTACGAGACCTGAGGCTCCTGTACCGCCTCCCTGATGGGAGGAGGGCAAACAGTCCATGATTGGGGTGGGAGGGGTCTTTAATGATCTTCCCAGCTCGTTTCAGACACCGTTTTCGGTGGAGGGCATCCATGGCAGGGAGCGGGGCGCCGATGATGTGCTGCGCGGTTTTCACCACCCGTTGTAGTGCCTTCCTGTCCGCAACAGTGCAGCTGCTGTACCATACCGTGAAGCAGGCGGTCAGGATGCTCTCGATGGTACACCTGTAGAAGTTGGTCAGGATCTGGGGGGACAGGTGGGCTTTCTTGAGCCTCCTCAGGAAGTAAAGGCGTTGCTGTGCCTTTTTGACCAGCTTGGAGGTGTTGAGGGACCAGGACAAATCCTCCGAGATGTGTACCCCGAGGAATTTGTAGCTGGAGACGCGCTCCACCTCAGTCCCGTTTATGTGGATGGGGGTATGTCTGCCCCCTCTGACCTTCCTGAAGTCGACAATAAGTTCCTTCGTCTTCTTGGAGTTGAGGACGAGGTTATTATTGGCACACCAGGTTGTCAGGTGCTGGACCTCCTCTCGGTAGGCTGACTCATCGTTGTCACTGATCAGTCCTACCACCGTGGTGTCGTCAGCGAACTTAATGATGGCGTTGGATCCGTACTTAGGGATGCAGTCGTGGGTGAAGAGGGAGTAGAGGAGAGGGCTGAGCACACAGCCCTGTGGCACGCCGGTGTTCAGTGTTATAGTGGTGGAGTTGAGGTTGTTGACCCTAACAGACTGTGGTCTGTTGGTGAGGAAATCCAGTGTCCAGTTGCAGAGGGAGGTGGAGATGCCAAGCCCGCTGAGTTTGGTGATCAAGCTGGCGGGGATGACAGTGTTGAAAGCGGAGCTGAAATCAATGAACAGCAACCTGATGTAGGAGTTGTTGTTGTCCAGGTGGGTCAGGGCAGAGTGTAGGGCCGCCGCTATGGCATCCTCTGTAGACCTGTTGGCCCGGTAGGCAAACTGATGGGGGTCCAGTGTGGGGGGGAGGCTGGCTTTGAGGTGAGCCAAGATCAGCCGCTCAAAGCACTTAGCAATGACAGGGGTGAGTGCCACTGGGCGGAAATCGTTGAGGCTCCCTGTGGCTGACTGTTTGGGCACTGGCACGATGGTTGATGTCTTGAGGCAAGTGGGGACAACACCCTGGGCCAGTGACAGATTGAAAATGTCGGTGAAGACTTGGGATAGTTGTCCAGCACATGCCTTAAGCACCCGGCCAGGGATGCCATCGGGGCCGGCAGCTTTGCGCTCATTCACCTTGCTCAGTGCATCTTGTACAGCAGAGGTGGAGAGACTGAGGGGTTGTTCATTTGGGGGTGGAGCAATTTTGATGGCTGGGGTTTTGTTATCACGGTCAAAGCGAGCATAGAAATTGTTTAGCTCGTCAGGAAGGGTGGCGTTGTCTGGGGGAGGGGTGTTAACTTTATGGTAATCGGCAAGGGATTTGATTCCTTGCCACATGCGCCTGGGGTCAGAATTGTTTTGGAAGTGCTCCTCAATCCGCCGTTTGTGATTGAGTTTGGCATTCCTAATTCCCATTTTCAGCTTGGCCCTAGATGAGCTGTATCCCTCAGCGTCGCCAGATCTGAAAGCGGCATCGCGAGCCTTCAGTAGGAGTCTGACCTCCCTGCTCATCCACGGCTTCTGGTTAGGGAAGGTCTTTATTTCTTTGTGTGTAGTGACATTATCGGTGCAGAATTTTATATAGTCCATAACTGTTGAGGTGTATGAGTTGATGTCCACTTGTGAATTGAAGGTGGACTGGGTAGCAAACAGACTCCAGTCTGTCTGCTGAAACTGCTGCTGTAAAACAGAGACAGCCCCCTCAGGCCAGACCTTGACTGTCCTCGTGGTAGGTTTCACACGTCTGATCAGAGGTGTGTATTTGGGGAGCAGGAACAGAGAGAGGTGGTCAGACTGACCAAGGTGGGGGAGGGGGAGGGCTTTGTAGGCTTCGGTAATATTCGTGTAAACTAAGTCCAGAATATTGTTTCCTCTGGTTGGGCAGGAAACATGCTGATGGAACCTGGGGAGTACAGTTTTGAGGTCGGAGTGGTTGAAATCACCAGCAACAATAAATGCCCCCTCTGGGTGAGCAGATAGATTTTTGCTGATAGCAGCTTGCAGCTCTTCCATTGCTAGCCTGGCATTAGCGTCCGGGGGTACATAGACTGCGGTGATAACAGTCGATGAGAATTCTCTTGGCAAATAGAAGGGCCTGCACTTTAGCATCAGGTATTCCAGGTCAGCAGAGCAGTGGCTACCAATTCTAACGACGTCCGTACACCACGAGTTGTTCACATAGATGCACAGTCCGCCGCCCTTGGTCTTACCGGAGTCCTCCGCTGTTCTGTCGGCCCTGAAGACAGTGCGCCCCTCCAGCTCGATGGCGTTGTCCGGGATGTTGCCGTTGAGCCATGTTTCAGTGAGCCTAAGACTGGGATTAAAGAGTCTGGTTGAATGATTGCTCAGGGCCTTGGGGATTTGTAAGAAGTCACGTGGGAGGTGGATATCATTGCAAGTGGTGGGAGAGGTGGGAAAGCAGGTACGTCATAAAAATGGCAGGGACGACAATGTGGGTCGGGGTCCCAGTGCAGTTAAATAGTGCTGCATATGAGGCAGCAATGATAGGAAAGCATGATTGTTCCCAGAGTGATCAATGATAGTTGATCAATGATAGAACATTGTGGCCTAAATTTCACAAGCCATAGAGAATAGCAAAAGTGAATTACCTCAATGCATGTCGATAGACGGAAAATGCTTGGGTAACTCAGCGGGACGAGCAGCATCTCTGGAGGGAAGGAATGGGTGACATTTCGGGTTGAGACCCTTCTTCATACATGCAGACTGCCTTAAGAATCACAATGACACCAGGATGATTTGCAAATGAACATTCCCAGAAGAATTTCTGCAATGGCACAATTTTAATAAAACCTTACCAAAATCATGCTTCAGTCCTGAAATGAGTGATTTGCAGTCCTGAAATGAGTGAAATGAGTGAACAACTCCACACACTCCACGATTGTCTGGGCTATTGTTTGAAATTATTTCCAGACAAATTGGCAGAGCTGATAATCTATTTAAAATATTGATTCATCCTTTCAGTAAAAAACAGAAAAGGAATTAGTAAATCAGGCAAATGTACAAGAATTTATACGCGCATTCTCCACAATGTGCACTCACCGCCATTAAACAGTGGAAACTTCCATAACCTTGGCTTGGATTCAACCAGTAAACAGAAGAAACTTTTATCTGCAACGTCTGATCTTAATACAAATGTCAGGGTTAGGTGAATGAACACAATGAGTTTCCAGTAAATGTACTATTCGGGCACTTGATGGTAACATTTTAACTCAGCTATCAATTTTGCAGATCAAGCAGACAATCAGTTTACATAAAATGTGTACATTTCGCCAGCTCACAGAACACAAAAATAATTAGTTTCACTAAAGTCTTCAGTAACTGCTTACTGAAAGCAAGTCGCAGATATCACATTGTTTCTCAGGTCCTGGTAAATAATAAGGGTATGAGAAAAATTCCAGAATTATTGTCAAATTAATATATTTCAAAAATTATGTTTTGGCCACGATTAGTGCGTTTAATATGCTTTCCCCACATTGCAGATGCAGCAAACCTTTAAAATGCTGACAGATGAAGAGATGAAACTAAAGATCTCACAGTATTTATTTTTTCTGTTCTGTTTTCAAGACGTGGGCATCACTCGCTAAACCAACCTTTGTTGCCCATCTATAAATCCTTTGAGAAGGTGGTGATGAGCCATTTTGCTGAACTGCAGCAGTTCTGGGCACCGTGTTAGAGAAAAGATGTTGTCAAGCTGGGAAGAGTACAGAGAAGATTTAGGAGGATGTTGCCAGGGCCTGAGGGTCTGAGCTATAGGGAGAGGTTGAGTAGGCTGGGACTCTATTCCTTAGAGCGCAGAAGGATAAGGGGTGATGTTATTGAGGTGTATAAAATCATGAGAGGAATAGATCTGGTAGATGCACCATGTCTATTACTCAGAGTAGGTAAATCGAGGACAAGAGGGACTAGGTTTAAGGTGAAAAGATTTAATAGGAATTTGAGGGGTGACCTTTTCACACAAAGGGTGGTGGGTGTATGGAACAAGCTGCCAGAGGAGGTAGTTGAGGCTGGGGCTATCCTAACATTTAAGAAAGAGTTAGACAGGTACATTGATAGGACAAATTTGGAAGGATATGGACCAAACACGGGCAGGTGGGACTAGTGTAGCTGGGACATGTTGGGTTGAAGGGCCTGTTTCCACACAGTATCACTCTATGACTATCTATGACTCAATGTAGCAGTCCTACCACAATGCTGGTTAGGCAGAGTTCCTGGATTTACTGTAAACCCAGTAACAATGAAACACAGGCAGTACAGTATATATCCAGGTGAGCAAGGTGTTGCATGACTCGGAGGGAGACCTGCAGTTGATGGTGCTTCCATGTACCTGCCAACCACATCCTACTGAGTGGTAGAGGTGCCATGTTTGGAGGGTGCAGTTGGAGTAGCCTAGATGAGTGACTGCTGTGTACTTTGTGCACTTTGCAGCTTCTGTGCAAGGATGCTGGAGAGAATTATAGTTTAGAATGATTAGTGAGGTGGCAAAGCAAGCTGCTCTGTCCTTCTCTCCAGAGATGCTGCCTGTCCCGCCGAACGACTCCAGCATTTTGTGTCTATCTTCTGCCCTGAATGAAGTTGAGCTGCCTGAGACTTATCAAAGCTGCACTCATCAAGTCAAGTGAACAGGACTCCATCACAATACTGCCATGGGCTGTAGATGGTGGACAAACATTGGTCTTTAGCAGCTGCATCACCACAAGAAACCCAATTTCTCACCTGTTCAGGAAAACACAATGGTTTTGTGGCTGGTCTAGATACTGATGATGGGGGCTTTGCAATGGTAATGCACTAAAATGCCCCAGGTGTGTGAAAGACTCTCTTAGCTGAGGTTTTTGTAGCACAAAAGTAATTTGCCCATAAGAAGATGTTCTCTCGGTCTCGGTCCATGTATGCATGGACTGCTTCATTTGCTGAGCAGCTACTAATGGAATTGAACATCATAAAATCATGAAAAAACATTTCCACTTGGAAACTCATGTTGGAAGGTCATCTATGAAACTGCTGAAGATGGCTTGTCCATTGTTCACTGCTCTGTCAAAATCCTGCAGTGATGTCCTGGGGCTGAAGTAATTATCCTCCAGCAAATACAACACTCCTCCTTTGTGAGAAGTGTAGTTCCAAGCACATTGACATCAGTTTTACCAGGAATCTTTGGCACCACTCTTGGGCAACTGTTTCCATGAACTCGATGGCAGTCACTCTCACCTCATCTCTGTCATTCAGCTGTTTGATTCATATTTGGACCAAGGTAGTAAATAAGTCCGGAACTATTTACTCCTGGCAAAATATGAACTGGACGCTAAAATGTCAGTTATTGGTGACAAGGTGCCACTTGATAGCGCTGTTCAGGACATTTTCTAATGGTTTGTTCTAACAAGGGTTGCTTTCCTCCACTCCCCACCTCTCCCCCATTCTAGTTCTCCAACTAGTTTCACTGTCCTCCTGATTAAATATTGTTGATTGTATGCCTTGTTGTCACCTTACCCTCCCAGCTAACAATGAACATTCTACATTTCCTTATCAGCATCTGCTATGATCTGTTGTTTTCACACCTTACCCTTCGATACCTCCAGCTAAAGAAGGGTCCCGCCCCGAAACGTCACCCATTCCTTCTCTCCAGAAATACCGCTTGCCCCGTTAAGTTACTCCAGCATTTTGTGTCTATTTTCGATGTAAACCAGCATCTGCAGTTCCTTCCTACATATTTATTTGTTTTGTATAGAGTGAACTGTGGGGTCATACAGTGCAGAGACAGACCCTTCTGCCACCACGTTCATGCTGACTATCCTATCCCATTTACCAGCACTTGGCCCTTAGCCCTCTCTGCCTTGATGATTCAATCATTTGTTGAGATACTCTTTAAATGTTGCAAGAGTACTTGTTTCATCATCACTGGCCATGCATTCCCGATTCTAATCACCCTGAAGGTGAAAAACGTCTTCCTTGAATCCTCTCGAAGCCCCTTAACCTTCATCGTATGCCCTTTAATGGGCATAGGAGAAATGTTTCCTGCTAACCACTCTATTTATGCCCCTCATCATTTTGTATATCACCATCATGTCCCCACCCCCCACCTACACCCCCCCCCCCATCCGCCCCACGCCACCCTCCTCCACATAAAGTAAATCAAACCCACAGTACCCATGAATCAGTCCATCCCAGGCGATATTCTCATTTATCTCCTCTGCACCTTCTCCAACGTAAACCCTCTTTACTATGTGGCAATCTCAACAGTGTTCTACTTGCAACCTGACATTTTTATAATAGAGCTGCATCTCAATCTCCCTCCTCTTCTGTAGTCGCGGCTAATGAAGACAAGCATACCATATACTTTATTCACCACAGAATCTATCTTTGTTGACCTCCTCGGGGAGCCTTGGACTTTTCCACTAAAGTCTTTTAATTTCTCCATATTCCCGAGGGCTTATCATTCCTCCCATTGTTCTATCTATCTAATCGTGAACTGAAGTGGCTGCACTGGACTTTGTGTGGCTCACAGGAGGGAGCCGGAATGGATCATCTATTTTCTATTTCTTGTTAAACAGTATTCAGCCTTGTAGTCGTCATCAGCCTTCTTCAGCCATATCTCTAGAACTCGCATTTGTCCCCACTGCGTTCTGCCATCATTGGAGTTGGGGAAATTCCTGAGGCTTCCTCCTTCTTGTACCTGGTTAATTCCACAGCCATTCCCGTCTAAATGTAGCAGGAGGGCAAAGTTTCCATCTGACCTGCTGGTTGTGAGATCACTTAGCCCTGTTCTCTGCTGCTTAACAGCCATGCAATCCTGAACTGTAGCTTCAGCAAGCTGGCCCCTTGTCATTTTAGCATACCTGGTGCTATTCTCAACATGCCTTCTGCATTCCTCATTGAACCAGAATTAATAACTCGCTTTGATAGTAAAGCTACAGTGAGGGATATAATGGGCCAGTGTAGAAGTGTATATTTCTGCTGCTGTTGATGTCCACAGTGTCATGGATTTTGAGCTGCCAAATCTGTTATATTCATAGAGTCATACAGCGTGGAATAAATAAATAAATAAAAGATCCATCTGCCCGACTTGCTCACACCGACCAACATGTCCCATCTACCAAAATCCCATCTGCCTGCATTTGGCCCATATCCCTCCAAACCTATCCTGTCCACGTACCTATCCAAATGTTTCTTAAACATTGTTATAGTCCCTGCAGAGTTCTTTTTTTTTTTTTGAAAATATTTTTTATTGGAGATAGGTACATAACCAAAATACATCATTACAGTCTTACATTTTTAAATTGATAATATTGTCAATTATTATTACATTGTCTCCAATACTTTTTGCCTTTTTTTTTTTTTTTTAAACTAGATAGAACTAAAGAGATAGATGAAGTAAAGAAAGAAAAGAAAGAGAAGAAAAACAAAAAACAAAAACAACAAAAAAAAAAGGTAGTTAAAGAAGAATGGAAAAATTTGTTAAAATAAAAAAGACTTCATTCGAGATATATTCGTACATTTCAGAGTATAGTATTTCATCCATTCTTTAGCCCGCGTGCTAGTCAGGTTCCTGTGCTGAACCATTCTGACCCTTTAAGTAATCAATAAAAGGAGACCATGTTCCAACGAATAATTCCTGTTTGTCCAACAGGGAAAATCTGATTCTTTCCACGTTTAAGGTCTCCGTCATTTCTATAATCCACATTTTGATTGTGGGGGCCGTAGGGCCTTTCCAAAATTTTAGAATTAATTTTTTTCCTGTTATTAAACTATAATCAATAAAGTTTCTTTGTGTTGTTCTAAGTGTTTGATTTAATTCTAATATTCCGAGTATTATTAATTTTGGATCTGGGTCCAATTGTGTGCTGGTTACTTTAGATATTATACTAAAAATATTTACCCAGAATTTTTTAATTTTTATACAGTTTGCAAACATATGAGATAATGTAGCTTCTAAATGTTGACATTTATCACATATAGGTGAGATATGTTGAAAAATTTT
Organism: Amblyraja radiata; assembly: GCF_010909765.2. Taxonomy (NCBI): domain Eukaryota; kingdom Metazoa; phylum Chordata; class Chondrichthyes; order Rajiformes; family Rajidae; genus Amblyraja; species Amblyraja radiata. The sequence goes on along the minus strand of NC_045968.1, from coordinate 49,949,238 downwards.
ATGTAGTTTTGTTTTTGAATAATGTAACCTATGTATTACTTTAAATTGTATTAGAGAATGTCTGGCGTTTAGTGAACACTGATGTATGTGTTGCAAACTTTCTTCCCAAGTATCTTTCGTTATTACTTGATTTAATTCTTTTTCCCATGTTTGTCTGTGTAAGTCCGTCGAGGGAATGTCACTGTCTAATAAGATATTGTATATATAAGATATTAATTTTTCTGTATTAGGATGTTTGTTCCAACATTCATCAAGAATTTCTGAATTTCTAATTCGAAAATTTTGGGAGTTCGATTTTACATAATCTCTAAGTTGAAGATATCTGAAATAATCATTTCCTCGAAGTCCATAAGTCTGTTGCAATTCCTGAAATGTCAGAAAAGTGCCTTCCTTGTAAAGTTGTCCCATATTTTTAATTCCATAATTCTTCCATTGTGTAAAACCCCCGTCCAACCATGAAGGCTTAAACAAAGGATTATTCACAATTGGAAGAAAAAGTGATAAATTATCTAATTTTAATGTCTTTTTTAATTGTTTCCAGATTCGTATAGCACTAAATATTATAGGGTTTTCCCTATAAATTTTTTTGTTTAATTTAGACGTAGCAAATAATATCGAACCGATATCAAAAGGTAAGCAATCTTCCTTTTCCATTTTTAACCAGTCTGGTTGATGATCTATTTCTTCCAACCAGAAATTCATATTTTTAATGTTAACTGCCCAGAAATAAAACAAAAAATTGGGTAAAACCAAGCCTCCATTTATTTTAGATTTACACAAGTGTCTTTTGTTTATCCTATGATTCTTATAATCCCAGATAAAATCATTAACAATAGAGTCCAATTTTTTATTAAAGTTTTTTGCCAGATATATCGGAATTGTCTGAAAAAGATATAATATTTGCGGTAAAAAAATCATTTTTATGGCATTGATTTTGCCTACCATTGAGATAGGAAGTGTTTTCCAGTATTGAATATTCTTATGTAGTTTGTTCAGTAATGGGGGGAAATTTGCTTTAAATAATGATGTATATATCTTAGTTACATAAATACCTAGATATTTAAATTTTTCATTTACTATTTTAAATGGAAATTGTTGTATTGTCTGTTTGTTATGTTCCCTTATTGGCATAATTTCACTTTTATTCCAATTTATTCTGTATCCTGAAAGTGAACCAAATTGGGTTATTAGCTTTAATAAGTTTGGAATACTAATTTCTGGTTTTGTAATGTAAATTAATACATCATCTGCATATAGAGAAATTTTATTCACTGTGTCCTTTGTGTTATACCCATGTATTTCCGGATGCCCCCTAACTCTTTCTGCCAGTGGCTCAATAGCAAGCGCAAATAATAATGGAGATAATGGGCATCCTTGTCTACAACCTCTAGATAGGCTAAATTTAGGTGACAACCTTTGGTTTGTAAATATTCTAGCCGTGGGATTTGTATATAACAGTTTTATCCATGTACAGAATTTCTCCCCTAGCTGCATATTTTCCATCACCGAAAATAAATAAGGCCATTCGACCTGATCAAATGCTTTTTCAGCGTCAAGTGAAATTATTGCTAGATCTTCATTAATAATTCTCTTAGAATATATAATATTAAATAATCTTCTTAGATTATAATATGAGTACCGTTTCTGAATAAAGCCTGTTTGGTCAGGGTGTATTAATTTATTCATCACTGTACCTAATCTATGCGCTAGTATTTTAGTTTAAATTTTCTGATCTGTATTTAAAAGTGCAATTGCTCTGTATGATCCCGGGTCTTCCAGATCTTTATCAGCTTTAGGAATAAGTGTTATTATTGATTCATTTAAAGTGTCTGGAAGTTTCTGTTGAGTATATATATACTCATACAGTCTTTGTAAACGTGGGCTAAGCAAATCATAAAATTTTTTATAAAATTCGGAACCTAAACCATCTGGTCCTACTGCTTTACCATTTTTTAAAGAGCCAATAGACTCCTCAATATCCTTTATCGTAATCTCCCTTTCTAATAATTCTCTATCGTTTGAATCTAAACCTTTTAAATTACATTTTATTAAAAAATCTGCTATTCCTTCTGATTGTGCTACGGTTTTAGTTGAATAAAGGTTATGATAGTATTGGAGAAATCTATCATTTATATCCTTGGGCATTTTTAATAATTCTCCTGTCTCTGTTCTAATTTTATGAATTGTTTTTTCCCCTTCCATTTTTCGTAACTGACGTGCTAATAATTTTTGTGGTTTGTCTCCAAATTCAAAATGTAGTTGTTTGGTTTTTTGATAAAGTTTTATTACTTGTTCTGAATACATTTTATTTAATTTATATTTCAATACAGCAATTTTATTATGTTTTAAAGTAGATGGCATTCTCGCATTTTCTATATCTAGTTGCTTGATTTCAATTTCCAATGTTTGTTGCTTAATCCTGTTCTCTTTATTATAAAATGCTTGAGCAGAAATTAATGTACCTCGAACATACGCTTTAAACGTTTCCCACATAAGAGAAGTAGGTGTGTCAGGGTTGTCATTTACCTCAAAAAATATTTGAATCTGTTTAATAATATATTCCTGGCATGATCTTTCGTTCAAAATTTGTGGGTTAAATCTCCAATATGCTTGTTTCTCGGACATTCCATTTAATTTAATCATGAATGTTACAGGTGCGTGATCTGAGATTATAATGTTATGGTATTTTGAATTATAAATAAATGGGATAAACGTAGAGTCAACTAAAAAATAATCTATTCTTGAGTATGTTTTGTGTACTGGTGAGTAAAATGAATATTCCCGTCCCGTTGGGTTTTCTATTCTCCAGATATCCTTAATATTAGTGGTATTAATAAATGAATTTAGAAATACACTTGATTGAGATTTTACTTTTTTTTGCCTTGATGATCTGTCTAAGTATGGATCTAATGTACAATTGAAGTCTCCTCCAATTATTAATTTATATTGTGTAAATTCAGGAATTTTATTAAATGTTTTATTAAAAAACTTGGGATTATCAAAATTAGGCCCATAAACATTAAGAAGAATCACTTTTTCTCCATTTAACTCTCCAACTAATATAATATATCTACCATCAATATCCACTATTGTTGAAGAGTTCTTAAAAGGTATTCCTTTACGAATTAGTATTGCAACTCCTCTGGACTTATGGGAAAAGGAGGAATGATATGATTCAGCGATCCACTTAGCTTTAAGTCTATGTTGAGATTCCTTTTTAAGGTGTGTTTCTTGTAGAAATATTATATCTGTTTTGATTAAATTTAGATGTGCCAAAACTTTACCTCTCTTAATTGGTTCATTAATTCCCTTGACATTCCAACTACAAAATGTTATTCCCTGACCCCCTCTTATCATATTAACATCTTGCATATTGTTTCTAAGGTGGTCTATAACCGAGCAGAAGGTACAACACATAGAACCTGACCCTGCTCCCGAACCTCAAATAGATGAATTTAAAATCATATACATCGCTCTTCCGAACACATCTCCTTGTATTAGTCTTATTTTTCCATTCAAACATTAAATTATAAAAATATTTAAAGTGAAAAAAGTGATAGAGTTGGTTAGTATAGGGTGAAAGAAAAAGAACTACATCTACAATTAGTGTAGTTAGTGATAGCCACACTAACGTGGCTAGAATTCTAAAGACTTCCGTAGCCTTTGTAAAAAAAAAAAATTTCCAGCTCCGTGCCCGAAGAAAAAAAAGATTATTTCTAACATTCAAATAACTTCTTTGGGAGTAACAAACTTATTTACATATCCATACGTACACACACACAATATGCACACATATATATATATATATATATATATACACATACATATATATACATATATACCCATATGTATACATACATAAACACGTGACCCTGCAGAAAAGTTCAAAAACAGCAAAAATTCCCAACGTTATTATTCTCACATATCATATTAATTTTTTCGCTAAATCTATAAATTTAATTTTAAATCGAAAAATAAAGAGAAAAACCGTTAAACTTTTTTAATGACGTAATCTAATTTACCTCTTGCATATCTTCCTATATAATATAAGTATGTAATTCATTTCTACGTTAATCGAAGACTATTAATTATTAATCATTGTTATCAATCATATACAGTATTAAATTTTTATGAGAAATGTTAATGTTAATAATTTTAGTAGTAATATAGATATTTAATAAGTATTAGTTGTTACATATATAGTTAGGCATGAATATACAGATAATAATATTGATTAATAAACAAAAATACAAAGATCACGGTTTTATCCAATGTCCTCCGTCCATTTCGGTTTCCGAATGTCCTTAAAGCTCTTAAAAGAACTTTAAAGGTCCTTTTAGATCTGGCTTGACTCCTAAGGAGTAATGTGAATTCTTCAGTCTATGGTCATGTTATTGACTTTTTTGGCATATTCCAGTGCTTTTTCATGGTCTGTAAAAAAGTGCTCCTTGGACTTGTAGAGGACTCTTAGTCTTGCGGGGTAAAACAAACTGTATTTCAGATCAGGTACATCCTTCAGTATTCTCTTTGTCTCAGTGAACAGCGCTCTTTTCTTGAAGACTTCTGCCGGATAATCTCGATAAATACTGAATCTTGCACCTTCAAAAAGGAGCTGTCCACCTCGAACAATTTTCTTCATTAAATCATCAAATTCATGATCCAATTGTACCTTTACGATAATTTGTCTTGGACGGCCATCATCTTGTATACGACGTCCCTGCGCTCTATGAGCTCGACCGAGTGAAGGTTTGTGATCCAATTTTAAGGCTTTTTGTAATAGGTCTGCCACAAAATCCCGAGTGCCCATTTCCTTCTCACTTCCTTCTTTCACCCCTACAATTCTTAGATTCTTACGTCTTTGACGCCCCTCCAAATCAATACACTTATCATTTAATTTGATCACCATATCGGAGAGGCGTTGGTTTTCAATAAGGAGTCGACTTACAGTTTCCACACTTGTCGTCACCGAATTCTCAAGTTCGGTTATCGCTGTTCTATGCTGATCAAGTATGTGATAAATGGGGTCCACCTTCGTTTCCACCGAAACAAGCCTGGTTTCCAGCACTTCCATCTGATCCTTGATCTCTTCCTCCCTCGTCTTCTTCCAGATTTCCAGCATTTGTTTAACGGTAGAAAGCATTTCTGCTTTAAAATCTACCTTAAAAGAGTCAAGTTCCTCTTTAAACTTCTCTCCAAACTTCTCTCCAAAGGTTTTCATTTCGGCAGAGAGAAAAATTTTAAGCTCCTCCATTTCAGACTTTTTCGGTTTCGTTTTCTTCGAAGGGTCTTCCTGGGCCGTTGTTGTAACTGAGGTCGAGGCCTCTGTAAGGCCTTCCTCTTCCTTCTGCTGTCTCCCTTTACCGACTTTTTTTTGTGTCCCACGGGGGGGGGTATGTTGTACCGACGACATATCTTAAAGTCGCGCGCCTGATGACGTCACGCAGGCAGCCGTTCAGATCGCGATCGCAGCAGGTAAGACCCGATTTTCTCCCGTTTTAAATTTCTTCGGCACGGAGCTAGTTGGCGCTGGACTCAAGCCTCCATAGCGCCACCGGAAGTCCCTGCAGAGTTCTGAGTCTATCATATGGCAACGTTATGGCAATGTTGTAGAGAGTCCTCAATGAGAAGTTAGGATTTTATCTCCACAAGGATTGCTCAGTGGTCACACCACCAACACTATTCTGGACAAATTCATCCTGTTAGGGGTTCACTTAAATATCTCTCAGCTTTTAGATGAGCTGAGAAAATGCGTCCTCCCTGATGCACACGACCAGAACATCTCCTAGCCAAGAGAACTGCAGTGCTAATCAAGAAATGTAAAAAATCAGCTGCTCGGAGAGGCATGTTGCAGTTTTCTTGCTCTTCTTGCTATTGAGGGAGTGCAGCGTAGGTGCACAAGGTTAATTCCCAGGATGGCGGGACTGTCATATGCTGAGAGAATCGGGCGGCTGGGCTTGTACACTCTGGAATTTAGAAGGATGAGAGGCTATCTTATTAAAACATATAAGATAGTTAAGGGTTTGGACATGCTACAGGCAGGAGACATGTTCCCGATGTTGGGGGAGTCCAGAACCAGGGGGCCACAGTTTAAGAATAAGGGGTAAGCCATTTAGAATGGAGATGAGGAAACATTTTTTCTCACAGAGAGTTGTGAGTCTGTGGAATTCTCTGCCTCAGAGGGCGGTGGAGGCCGGTTCTTTGGATACTTTCAAGAGAGAGCTAGATAGGGCTCTTAAAGATAGTGGAGTCAGGGGATATGGGGAGAAGGCAGGAACGTGGTACTGATTGGGGATGATCAGCCATGATCACATTGAATGGCGGTGCTGGCTCGAAGGGCCGAATGGCCTACTCCTGCACCTATTGTCTATTGTCTATTGTCTATCTCAATTCTGTCTTTTCTGTGAAATACAGCATACTGATATGACATACACGTAATAATAAGACATGCACAGTTGAAGATGGGGTGGAAGATTGCAACCTTCACATGGTCCGCCCGGTTTCGACTAATGCAATCAACTCGACGTGCACAAACGGAAGATCAAATAGAACAAGTTGTCCAACAACTTCAGGCTGTGCACGCCACACGAAAGAAGAAGAAGACAGTTGGAGATATGGCATCAGCGAGTGTTGCTGAAGAGAAAACTAGGAGTACTAGTACATCGTTTCCTGAAAGTGGCAACATGGTAGACATGGTGGGGAGAAAGATGTGTAGCATACTTGGCTTCATTGTTAAGGTATTGAATACATCATGCTACCATTATTCAAAACATTGGTTCGGCTTCATTTGGAGAATTGTTTGCAGTTCTAGGTGCTACACTATAGGAGAGATGTGATTCAGTTGAAACCATTGCAGAAAGGATTCACAAGGAGGTTGCCTGGACTGAAAGGTTTGAATTACAATGAGAGATTGGATAGGTTGTGTCTGTGTCCCCTGGAGTGCAGTCAGCCTAGATGTGACACGATAGAGGTGCATAAAATTATGAGAGGCATAGATGGAATAGATAGCCCATGGCTGCTTTCCTCTAAAACTAGAGAACACAGGTTTAAGTGAAGGCTGAGATTAAAAGAGATGTGAGGGGTAACATCTTTCACACAGAGGTTGGTACATATATCAAACAAATTGCCAGAGGAAATATTAGAGGTGGGTACAATTATGTCATTTAAAAGGCGTTTGAACAGGTACATGGATAGGAAAAGTTTGGAGGGATATGGACTAGTTCAGGCTGATGGGAGTAGCTTGAATGAGCAACTTGTTAGACATGGATGGGTTGTGCCAAAAGGCCTGTTTCCATGCTGGATAGCGTTATGAATAAATGAAACTGAAGAGAAGTCGGTTTGTGAAATGAACTACCAAAAGAGGTGGTGGAGTTAGGAGGCATCTGCACAAGGAGTTGAATAAGCAATCTGCGCAGCTTTGATCAGAAGGTCAGTGGTAGAATGCCACCTGCCCAGCCAGACACTGGGTGCTTCTGCACCAATGGTTACTCTGGCAGACGTCAGATCGGTTTTCCTGAGAGTGATTACGTGGAGAGTAACTAGTCCGGATGGAGTCCCTGGCCGCATCTTCAGGACCCGTGAGGATCAGCTGGCAGAGGTATTCACCTTTAACCTTTCACCACTCCATTCTGAGGTCCTCACCTGCTTCAAAACATAGAAACATAGAAACATAGAAACATAGAAATTAGGTGCAGGAGTAGGCCATTCGGCCCTTCGAGCCTGCACCGCCATTCAATATGATCATGGCTGATCATCCAACTCAGTATCCTGTACCTGCCTTCTCTCCATACCCCCTGATCCTTTTAGCCACAAGGGCCACATCTAACTCCCTCTTAAATATAGCCAATGAACTGGCCTCAACTACCTTCTGCAGCAGAGAATTCCAGAGATTCACCACTCTCTGTGTGAAAAAAGCTTTCCTCATCTCGGTCCTAAAAGATTTCCCCCTTATCCTTAAACTGTGACCCCTTGTTCTGGACTTCCCCAACATCGGGAACAATCTTCCTGCATCTAGCCTGTCCAACCGCTTAAGAATTTTGTAAGTGTCTATAAGATCCCCCCTCAATCTTCTAAATTCTAGCGAGTACAAACCGAGTCTATCCAGTCTTTCTTCATATGAAAATCCTGACATCCCAGGAATCAGTCTGGTGAACCTTCTCTGTACTCCCTCTATGGCAAGAATGTCTTTCCTCAGATTAGGAGACCAAAACTGTACACAATACTCCAGGTGTGGTCTCACCAAGACCCTGTACAACTGCAGTAGAACCTCCCTGCTCCTATACTCAAATCCTTTTGCTATGAATGCTAACATACCATTTGCCTTCTTCACTGCCTGCTGCACCAGCATGAGTACTTTTAATGACTGGTGTACCATGACACCCAGGTCTCGTTGCATCTCCCCCTTTCCTAATCGGCCACCATTCAGATAATAATCTACTTTCCTGTTTTTGCCACCAAAGTGGATAACCTCACATTTATCCACGTTATAATGCATCTGCCATGTATTTGCCCACTCACCCAGCCTATCCAAGTCACCTTGCAGCCTCCTAGCATCCTCCTCACAGCTAACACTGCCCCCCAGCTTCGTGTCATCCGCAAACTTGGAGATGTTGCATTCAATTCCCTCTTCCAAATCATTAATACATATCGTAAATAGCTGGGGTCCCAGAACTGAGCCTTGCGGTACCCCACTAGTCACTGCCTGCCATTGTGAAAAGGACCCGTTTACTCCTACTCTTTGCTTCCTGTCTGCCAGCCAGTTCTCTATCCACATCAAAACTGAACCCCCAATACCGTGTGCTTTAAGTTTGTATACTAATCTCTTATGTGGGACCTTGTCAAAAGCCTTCTGAAAGTCCAGATATAACACAGCCACTGGTTCTCCCTTATCCACTCTACTAGTTACATCCTCGATCAAACATCAAACATCAAACATCATTTGAGGAGGAGGAGCCATCTTGGTGAACGGCTGCTAGCAGCAGCCGTCCGTCTTAAATCCGTCTTAAATTCGTTTTTTTTTTAGTTTTTAGTGAGTCCTGTTTTTTTGTTTGTAGGGGATATGGTCTTTTAATGTGGGGGGGTAGGTGTTACTTTATTTATAGGTCCCTACCTGGTCGGTGTGGCAGCCTTTTTTCCGGGCTGCCCGTCGACCCGTCGTCGTGGCCTACCAGCGGGCTTGGAGCGCCGTTTCTTGGCGGGAACCACCCAGCACCTCGGCCTGCGTGGCGGCACTGCATTGGAGCGCTGGAGCGCTGGAGCGGGCGATGCCTTGCCTGGGTCGCCGCGCTGGAGCTCTGGCGAGCTGGACCGCCGTAAGCAACATCTCCGGGCTGCGGGTTTGCGGAGCGGAGAGGCGGCGTGCGTAGAGACGGCAAGGCGGCAGTGAGGAGAGCGGTCGCCGACTTTTTCATCTGGAGCCTAGGAGCGCCAAACCGGCGCGGCCTTGTCGGCTTCGGCAGCCGCGGGCTCCAACCAAGAAGCGGCCGTTCCAAGTGGCCCAGCCGCCGAAAGGACTCTCCCGACGCCGGGGCAAGACCACCCGGTGAGAACGGCCAGGGACATCGGGCCTCCGTAGAGGCAATTGCGGTGGCCCCAATAGGCCTGACGTTGGGGTGAACAAGGGGTGGGGACTGGACATTGTGCCTTCCTCCACAGTGCTATCCACTGTGGGGGGATGATTTTTTTTTGTCTAACTGTAGTCTTGTAGGTCTGTGTCCAAGATGGCTGCCGTGAAGGGAGAGTGGACGCTGGCACGAATTGGTTGCCGCTGCTCTCTCTTCACACTGTGTTTTTGATTTTCTGTTTTTGGATTGAATTCTGTTTTTAATTTGTGTCATTGTGATGTCTTTAATTACTTGTTTTACTCCGATTATATGTTTTTATTCCGATTACTATGTAAGGTGTCCTTGAGATTTTGTATGAAAGGCGCCCATTAAATATAAAATTTATTATTATTATTATTATTATCCTCGAAAAATTCTATAAGATTCGTCGGACATGATTTATCCTTCATAAATCCATGCTGACTTTGTCCAATGATTTCATCACTTTCCAAATGTGCTGCTATCCCATCTTTAATAACTGATTCTAGCAGTTTCCCCACTACCGATGTTAGACTGACTGGTCTGTAATTCCCCGTTTTCTCTCTCCCTCCCTTTTTAAAAAGTGGTGTTACATTAGCTACCCTCCAATCCTCAGGAACTACTCCCGAATCTAAAGAGTTTTGAAAAATTATCACTAATGCATCCACTATTTCTGGGGCTACTTCCTTAAGTACTCTGGGATGCAGACTATCTGGCCCTGGGGATTTATCGGCCTTTAATCCATTCAATTTACCTAACACCACTTCCCGGCTAACCTGGATTTCACTCAGTTCCTCCATCTCATTTGACCCCCGGTCCCCTGCTATTTCCTTCAGATTATTTATGTCTTCCTTAGTGAAGACAGAACCAAAGTAGTTATTCAATTGGTCTGCCATGTCCTTGTTCCCCATGATCAATTCACCCGTTTCTGACTGCAAGGGACCTACATTTGTTTTAACTAATCTTTTTCTCTTCACATATCTATAAAAGCTTTTGCAGTCAGTTTTTATGTTCCCTGCCAGTTTTCTTTCATAATCTATTTTCCCTTTCCTAATTAAGCCCTTTGTCCTCCTCTGCTGGTCTCTGAATTTCTCCCAGTCCTCTGGTAGGCTGCTTTTTCTGGCTAATTTGTACGCTTCATCTTTTGTTTTGATACTATCCCTGATTTCCCTTGTTATCCACGGATGCACTACCTTCCCTGATTTATTTTTTTGCCAAACTGGGATGAACAATTGTTGTAGTTCATCCATGCAGTCTTTAAATGCCTTCCATTGCATATCCACCGTCAACCCATTAAGAATCAATCGCCAGTCTATCTTGGCCAATTCACGTCTCATACCCTCAAAGTTACCTTTCTTTAAGTTCAGGACCCTTGTTTCTGAATTAACGATGTCACTCTCCATCCTAATGAAGAACTCAACCATATTATGGCCACTCTTGCCCAAGGGTCCACGCACAATAAGACTGCTAACTAACCTTTCCTCATTACTCAATACCCAGTCTAGAATAGCCTGCTCGCTCGTTGGTTCCTCTACATGTTGGTTTAGAAAACTATCCCGCATACATTCCAAGAAATCCTCTTCCTCAGCACCCTTGCCAATTTGATTCACCCAATCTATGTGTAGTTTGAAGTCACCATTATAACTGTTTTACCTTTGTTGCAGCGCATTTCTAATTTCCTGTTTGATGCCATCCCCAACTCCACTACTACTGTTAGGTGGCCTGTACACAACTCCCACTAGCGTTTTCTGCCCCTTAGTGTTTCGCAGCTCTACCCATATCGATTCCACATCCTCGAAGCTAATGTCCTTCCTTTCTATTGCATTAATCTGCTCTCTAACCAGCAACGCTACCCCACCTCCTTTCCATTTCTGTCTATCCCTCCTGAATATTGAATATCCCTGGATGTTCAGCTCCCAACCTTGGTCACCCTGGAGCCATGTCTCCGTGATCCCAACTATATCATAGTCATTAATAGCTATCTGCACATTCAACTCATCCACCTTATTACGAATGCTCCTTGCATTGAGACACAAAGCCTTCAGGCTTGTTTTTACAACACTCTTACCCCTTATACTATTATGCTGAAAAGTGGCCCTTTTTGATTTTTGCCCTGGATTTGCCGGCCTGCCACTTTTACTTTTCACCTTGCTACCTATTGCTTCTACCCTCATTTTACACCCCTCTGTTTCTACGCTCACACATTTAAGAAACCCTTTCCCTTTAACTCCATCCTCCACTATCCCATTCGACACCCCACCCCCCTTATTCAGTTTAAAACCACCCGTGTAGCAGTGGCAAACCTGCCTGCCAGAATGCTGGTCCCACACCTATTAAGATGCAATCCGTCCCTTTTGTACAGTTCCCCCTTACCCCAAAACAGATCCCAGTGATCTAAGAATCTAAATCCCTGCCCCGTGCACCAGTTCCTCAGCCACACGTTCAGGTCCCGTATCTCCCTGTTCCTGCTCTCGCCAGCACGAGAAACTGGAAGCAAACCGGAGATAACAACCCTGGAGGTCCTGCTTTTCAGCATTTTTCCAAGCTCTCTAAAGTCACGCTGCAGAATATTCATCCCCTTCTTTCCGACATAGTTTGTGCCGACATGCACTACCACTTCCGGATGTTCACCTTCGCCCTTGAGGATTTTCTGCACTCTGTCCGTGACATCCTGGATCCTGGCACCAGGAAGGTAGCACACCATCCTCGCATCCCGTCTGTTACCGCAGAAACCCCTGTCCGTACCTCTCACAATGGAGTCTCCCACTACAAAGGTGTTGCCTGCCTTAGGCCTTTTTGTTTTTGGCTCAACAGCCCTATTCGCATCGCAAGCTAGTCTGCCGCTCAGTGTAAACACGTCTTCTGTCCCGACAGCTTCTAAGTGGGTGAACCTGTTCACAAGAGGTACAACACCCGGGGACGTTGGCATTCCATGCTTCCCTCCCTTTCTCACTGTCTCCCACCTTCTCTCTTCCAGTACCTTAGGTGTAACAATCTTACTGTAGGACTTGTCGAGGAACGACTCAGTTTCTCGGACGAACCGGAGGTCATCCACTTGCTTCTCCAGTTCCCCAACACGGTCTTTCAGGAGCTCTACCTGGATGCACTTCTCGCATTTGTAGCAGCCAGAGGCACCAGCGGTGTCCTTGACCTCCCACATACTGCAAGCATCGCACTGAATCAGCTTGCCTGACATCTCCTTCTTTCGTCTCTACCTCTCAAGCGTATTGCGTGGTCTCCTCTCCGAAGACTCCTCTCCGAAGACTCCTCTCCGAAGACTCTCGAGCCAAAGACTCACACTTTACTCACAGGGCACTTCCCTCACAAGGCCGCTCACTCACTGCCGCTCCCTAAGAGCAGTCTTACTTAAATTGACTGATAAATTGCCTGATTTACCAATTTACAAACTGGCTTGCGATGCGAATAGGGCTGTTGAGCCAATACGACCGCTATCATCCCGATGCCAAAGAAAAGTAAGGTAGCGTGGCTTAATGACTATCGTCCAGTGGATCTGACATCCACCATTATGAAATGCTTCAAGAGACTGGTGATGGCACACATTTACTCCAGCCTCCCGGCCAACCTTGATCCACAGCAGTTTGCGTTCCCTCACAACAGGTCCACGTCAGACATTATCTCCCTAACCTTAAGCTTATCTCTGGAACACCTAGACAACAAGGACTCCTATGGTGGACTCCTATTTATTCTCAATTGCTCTGCCTCCATCACCATAACCCCAACCAATCTCTGGGACCTAGGAATCAGCTACCCCCCCCCCCCCCCCCCTCCCCCCCCCCCCCCCCCCCTGCCGCTTGATCCTGAAAGATCTGACCCACAGACCTCAATCCATGAGAATAAATGACAACGCCTCCATAATAACTCTCAAAACCTTAGCACCACTGTTGCTGATTGCATCACATTCTCCACCACACTTCCTGACATCATGTCATTAAGTTCTCAATCTCCTTCCAGTACTGTGTCTCATCATTGAATGTGATTCAGCCCAGCACAAAGCGCAAGAAATGTCGGAGAGTCGTTAATGATGCCCAGTCCATCGCACAAACCAGACTTCTCACCATTCACTCCATCTACACTTCACGCTGCCTCGGAAAGCACCCAAAATAATAAAAGACACCCCACCTCAGTTATTCCTTCTTCTCCCTGATCCCATCCAGCAGAAGGTACAGAACCTTGAACACGGACTGCAAGAGCAATAGCCTCTTCCCCTCCATTATCAGGTTTCTGAATGATCCTTCCATAAGCTAGGGTACTGTTCATTTTACATCTACCCCATTGAGGCCATTGGACTCTGTCCAAGGAATTGATGCACTACAATGCACTTTGATGCCAAGAACTACATTCTGCACTCTATATCTTGCCCTTTGCTCTATCTATTGTATTTGAGTTAGAACTAATTGTATCTATGTAAGGTATGTCTGATTGGTTTAAATACACTGCAAAACAAAGTTTTTCACTGTACCTCGGAATATGTGACAATAATAAACCTGAACCTAAATAAAGCTTAGAGGGAATTAATGCAGTCAAGTGGGATTAGTATAGATAGGCATAATGGTCGGCCAAGAAATGGTGGACAAAGGGGCCTGTTTCTATGCCTTTACAATTCCTTGACTCCATAACTGCATATGTGTAATCCACTGCGTATCCAGTGTGTATATGGCTGTATAGTGTTTAGTCTATATATGGCTTTGAAGTGTATATATGGTTGTATAGTGTTTTCTTGTTGATGAAACGTATTATATGAACACTGTAGCATCCTGGCAAAGCTTAGATTTAGATGAATGAATGTGTAAATGCTTTACAATCAGTGGCACGATACTTAACCAGTTTGTAAGTACATTATTTGCAGGGAAATGTTGGTATATTTTAAATAGTTTAATTACTATTGCAATACAGAGCTAACAGGAATGTAATTACTGTATGTTAAATCTCAGTTTATTGAAATAATGTTTCTGTTATATTCATTTTAGTTTGTGAATAATAGAATTTGGGTTCCCCAAATCATGCACTTAATACATATTTATATCGTGAGTACTCTATACAAATCTTTACATATCTCATTAATGTCTTTCTGGAAAGGAGAGGTGAATCGAAAAGATCTGCAGAAGATTGAGAGTCACTATCAACAACTATTGGTATTGGTATTTTATTGGTTTATTATTGTGACGAGCACCAGGATACAGGGGAAACTTTGTTTTGCGTGCTATCAAGATAAAAAAAACATCCATGATTAAACTCAAAACCATACATGAATACAACAGCTAGTGCAAAAAGGAAGGGAAAAATATGTAGAAAATAGTTTTACAGCTACAAAGAAAATGCAAATAACAAAAAGGGTCGTAACAAGGTGGATTGGGGGCTCGGGAATACATCTTAGCTTGTGAGAGGTCCATTTAGGTGTGTGATACCAGCAGGGATAAAGCTGCCCTTGAATCTGGTGGAAGGTGCTCTCAAGCTTTTGTGCCTTCTGTCCCACTGGAGAAAGAATGGTCGAGGTGTGAGAGGTCTTTGATTATGTTGGCAGCTTCACTCGAGGTATTGTGAAGGGCAGTTGGACTTGATAGGCGGGAGTCTGGGCTGTGTGATGGACTGGACTGTGTCCACAACTTTGCAATGTCTTGTGGTCTTGAGCAATGCTGTTGCCAAACCAAGCTGTGATGCGTCCTAATATGATGCTTTATATGTTGCTCCTATTGCAATTGGTAAGTGTCATTTGAAACCTGCTGAAATCTGTAGTCTTCTGAGGAAGTAGAGACATTGGTGTGTTTTCTTGCCAGAGTATTAATGTGATTACACCAGGCCAAATTGTTGGTGACATTTACTGCTTGGAACTTGAAGCTCTATCTGAAAAGTGGAAGCAGTGGCTTTGATCATTAATTTCTGTTCTCATAAGTTCATATGTTCATAAGACAAAGAAGCAGAATTAGGCCATTTGGCCCATCGGGAAGGGTGGCACAATGGTGCAGCGGTAGAGTTGCTGCCTTACAGCGCCAGAGACCCGGGTTCGAGCGTGACAGCGGATGCTGTCTGTACGCAATTATACGCAGGATCAGGTCATTAATACCAATCAAACAAAAAGCAATGAGCCAGACTTGCTTGATACCAGATAGACACAAAATGCTGGAGTAACTCAGCGGGACAGGCAGTATCTCTGGAGAGAAGGAATGGGTGACTTTTGAGTCGACACCCTTCTTCAGACTTGATTGTTTGATACCAGTCTACGCTGAGATGGAATCTGTTATTAACTCATTGATTAAGATCTCATCATCCCTCTTACTATCACGTAACAGAGGCTGGCGGCAAATTTCACTCTGGGGCCAAATCTAAGAAGGATGTCTCTAGCTCCCTGTCAATTATTAGAGCAAAAAAGGGTTTGTGAGGTCAAAAAAACATGCATGGTGGATGTTGCTGCACCCTTAATTTCTCCTCAAGTTAACACGGTGAAGATTGTGTCTATTGTATTGCTGGATGGTAAAAATCAAAACAGCATTTGAAAGAGCAGCTCATTGGCCACATGGAGGAGCAGTTGAGGAGGACTGGCAATGAATGTTGCTGTAGCAGGGAGCAGGGAGCAGGGAAACCTCTGCAGTTATCACAAATGAATTGACTTCCTTTTTTGAAGATGGTTACAATGATGATTCCTGCTAAGTCCTGCTCTTCAAACATCTGGCCTCTTTTTGTCAATCATCATTTCCGCTATGCTGTGATGTATAATCAAAATCACCTAAGTTGTCTTTCTACATTTGGCTACTTAAGCAGCAGATGGGAGATGGGTGTCAAGATTACAGGTTCAGTCAATGACTTCATGTCAGACTGCGTGCATAGGCAATTTGCCACTGCTAAAGGATTGTTCAAGACATGAATTCATGATGTGAATTGTTGCCTTTCGAGAAAAGCTATTATTATCACTGGGCCTTTAAAAAAAGTGTTTTTCCTTGATGTTAAGAGGGCCACATCTTGCCCTGTCCACTATCAGAGTTCAAGGTGGATCAGGTCTTCTGGGGAAAGTTTAAATCCAGGACATCTTTAATAATGACTTCATAATGATTCAAGAAACATTAAAATGCCTTTGAAGCAGTTCTTTTAATTTTCAAGAAACAGGATCTCTGCCCACTGAGTTTACGTTGACCAACGATTACACGTTCACACTACTAAGTTATCCCATTCCCTACAAATTAGGGGGCAATTTACAGAGGCCAATTAACCAACAAACTGCATGCCTTTGGGATGTGGGAAGAAAACGGAGCACCCGAGGAAACCCACACGGTCACATAGAGAGAATGTGCAAACACTTCACAGACTGTACCCAAAGCAGGATTGAACCCAGGTTTCTAGCACTGTGAGGCAGCAGCTCTACCAGCTATGTTCAAATTAATATTATGTAATAAAGTGGAAAAAAAGAGGGGCCTAATATTGCATCTGTATTGCTGTATTTTCATTGCTGCCTTTTGTCTTCAGAAGAGAAATAAATTGCTTGGGGGATAAAAGATGAAACAAATATGTCTGAAGAGTTGCTTTTTTTGCACGGGATGTGCTTCAATTGTTCCTGAAATTACTATGTATCTTTGATGCCAATAAATGTAATTAAATAAAGTCAGATTAGATGGAGTACAAGGGCATTCTGTGCCCACTTGAGCACTGAACCATCTCTTTCACAAGGTTCAGTTTAGCATTCAATCGTACGACCATATCTGAGCCTCAGCATTGATTGTCAATAATCTCCTTCTGCACTCAAGATTACAGTTTACTCAAAAGAATGACTTTTTATTGACGTAATTGGCATCATCCTACAGCATACAAAGCAGTATCAATTCTACCAACAGATAAACTGTTACTTATTGACTTTTGGAATAAATTTATTATTAGCTTACCCCTTTGATTTACTCAGATCCCTGAAATGTTGTTGCAAAGATGTTAACATTTCGCTGCCTTTGCAATTTCTTTCAATTTTTCAGAAGACCCTGGAAGAAAGATCAAGTCAATGATTATCAACTTGCAGAAAATGTTCAGGACAAAATTGCAATACCAACCCCAAAACCAATAATAAATATATTACAAGGCCTTTCTGCCTTTCTTATTTATTGGCAATTCTGTTTAACGGATGTGCTGGTTTTGTTATTTTCGGAGGAATAAGTCAGGAATATAATTTCCTATAATTTAGAGAAAACAATAAACGGTTTAAGGGTTAATTGTCTCAGCTTATTATTTTGTTTAATAACATGCTTTGGTCTCGAGAAGAACTTTCTGTCTTATTTAGAGGATTGCAAGAATGCATTTACTTGTACTCTGAATGAGAGAGTGGAGGATTTGGTCCATTAAATCTCTTGACTCTTAAGGATTTTTTGGTGCACTTTCTTTGTTCAAGATAAAACAAAGTAAGGTTTTATTTCAAGGTCTATAATGAAGAATGGACTGAAGGGGAGATCATTCAAATATTTGCAAAGTCAATTACTGCACACCAACAAAGAATAACACATGGAAGAGTTATTGGAAATCAGCAGGAGCATAACATTGGCCAACAGCTAAAACGGCTGCTAGCCAGCAGCCGTCCGTCTTAAATTCGTTTTTTTTAATAGTTTTTAGTGAGTCCTGTTTTTTTTTGTTTGTAGGGGATATGGTCTTTTAATGTGGGGGGGTAGGTGTTACTTTATTTATAGGTCCCTACCTGGTCGGTGTGGCAGCCTTTTTCCGGGCTGCCCGTCGACCCGTCCTCGTGGCCTACCAGCGGGCTTGGAGCGCCGTTTCTTGGCGGGAACCACCCAGCACCTCGGCCTGGGTGGCGGCACAGCATTGGAGCGCTGGAGCGGAGCGGAGCGGAGCGGGCGATGCCTTGCCTGGGTCGCCGCGCTGGAGCTCTGGCGAGCTGGACCGCCGTGAGCAACATCTCCGGGCTGCGGGTTTGCGGAGCGGAGAGGCGGCGTGCGGAGAGACGGCGTGCGTAGAGGCGGCAAGGCGGCAGTGCGGAGAGCGGGCGCCGACTTTTTCATCTGGAGCCTAGGAGCGCCAAACCGGCGCGGCCTTGTCGGCTTCGGCAGCCGCGGGCTCCAACCAAGAAGCGGCCGTTCCAAGTGGCCCAGCCGCCGAAAGGACTCTCCCGACGACGGGGCAAGACCACCCGGTGAGAACGGCCAGGGACATCGGGCCTCCGTACAGGCAATTGCGGTGGCCTCAATAGGCCTGACTTTGGGGTGAACATGGGGTGGGGACTGGACATTGTGCCTTCCTCCACAGTGCTATCCACTGTGGGGGGATGATTTTTTTGTCTAATTGTAGTCCTGTAGGTCTGTGTCCAAGATGGCTGCCGTGAAGAGAGAGTGGACGCTGGCGCGCTTTGGCTGCCGCTGCTCTCTTTTCACACTGTGTTTTTGATTTTCTGTTTTTGGATTGAATTCTGTTTTTAATTTGTGTCACTGTGATGTCTTTAATTACTTGTTTTATTCCGATTATATGTTTTTATTCCGATTACTATGTAAGGTGTCCTTGAGATGTATGAAAGGCGCCCATTAAATAAAATTTATTATTATATTATTATTAAGTAACATTAGCAGGAATACCAGCAACCAGTTCATCAGTTTAGTGTTATCTCAGAATTAATTTAGCATGAAAAGCAGCGGAATCTCCAACTGGAGAATCTTGGGGGATTCAATGTGGATAGAATAAATGTGGATAGAATATTTTCTTATAGAAACTTACAAAATTCTTAAGGGGTTGGACAGGCTAGATGCAGGAAGATTGTTCCCGATGTTGGTGAAGTCCAGAACAAGGGGTCACAGTTTAAGGATAAGGGGGAAATCTTTTAGGACCGAGATGAGGAAAACATTTTTCACACAGAGAGTGGTGAATCTCTGGAATTCTCTGCCACAGAAGGTAGTTGAGGCCAGTTCATTGGCTATATTTAAGAGGGAGTTAGATGTGGCCATTGTGGCTAAAGGGATCAGGGGGTATGGAGAGAAGGCAGGTACAGGATACTGAGTTGGATGATCAGCCATGATCATATTGAATGGCGGTGCAGGCTCGAAGGGCTGAATGGGCTACTCCTGCACCTATTTTCTATGTTTCTAAAAGTGGATTAGATTAAAGTAAGATTAGTGAAAATAGTGGTTGATGGCCAGTGTGCACTTAGTGGGCTAAAGGGCCTGTCCCACTTAGGCGATTTTTCAGCAGACTGCCGGCGACTGTCAAAAAACGGGCAACTGGAACTGCAACTGTCAGAGTGGAACACACACACAAACACATCGCAAAGGCGGGGGCCAGGGCAAGTGGGGGAGCGCTGTCTGAAATTCACATGGTGCAAAGCCAAGGTGATAGAGACACACACCGCGATGAACAGGAAGGTTGGCGCTGTAATTAAGACGGCTAGCACAGTGTACGGTAAGTCCTTTAAAAGTGAGGGGGGGGGAGAGAGGGAGAAGGGGGCAGAAGAGGGGGAAAGGGAGGAGAAGGGGGGAGAAGGGGGGGAGAAGGGGAGAGAAGGGGGGAGAGGGGGTAGAAGGAGTGGAGACAACGTTTAAGAAACCAGACAACTTTTAATAAGCCAGAGATACACAGCTGTGAAGTTTGGCGGACATTTAATAGTCGGTTATCCTTGGTTCTGAAAACTCCTGCTTACGTTTTTCTTCCCCAATGAAAATGACCAGTCAGCAAAGGCGATTAACTAAAACTACCTACGACTACCTCGACTACCCATAACTACATGGCGACCCCATTACAACTGCACCTACAACTACAGAATTAGCGATTTTCTCCATGGCGTGTGACTAGTGACTAGTTCCCAGAATCTTCTCGACCATGAAGGAGACTCACCAGAGACCATCAGCGAACATGTGGCGACCATGTGGCGAGCGCAGAGTCTCCTGCACTCGCCTAAAAAGTCGCCTAAGTGGGACAGGCCCATAAAGAGCATGCTTCAATACTGTATCTATTTATCTATCTATCAAAATCACATAACATACAGCTTGGACTGAGATATTGCCCATATGGTTGATTTGACCAGATTCTCTCTGCTTGGAGAGGAGGTCACCTTCTCTGTGTTTTTAACTCAAGGCCCTCCTCTTGGAATGGCCGTTCCCGTGTTGTCACTACTGATGTCTTGGACCACTCTTTTATGCCATTTTTCCTTCAACTTTCAAAAGGAAGCCTATAATTGTATTCAAATCCAAGGTTCTCATGACTCTGAATACAATCATTTCAAATCCAAGTACTGAATAAACAAAACACATCAATTTCCATCTCAGACTCAAGAGTTCTTAACTATACAGTCGCCTGTTTGTACTTTCTTTCTCATCATATAGTCCCTTTACAAAATGGCCGTCCCCAGACACCTTCTCTTGTCCCCACTGCTTCTTCAAGGACACACCAAATGGCCATAATTCTATCTTCTTATGTGCATCCTTCTTTAGCGATCCCAGCATTTCTCTCTGCCTCCCTCCCTAGTGCGTAGCTTCCTCCCAGAGGCTGCTGGAATATGTAACACCTTATCTTTGGCTACAACTATTTATTCCAATCAGACACAAGGAAAAACATGTCAACTTCCCCCATTGTTAATAGAAATGAATGATTGAGCATACTGATGCCAGATTGGAATGAGAAAAGTTGTACAATGGAGAAATTCACATCATAAGACAACATGGCAAAGCAATATCCATAGTTATTCAAACCGATGTTCTATTTCAATGATTCAAGGCCAGTAGACTGTTGAGAGGCCAATATCATTCCAATCAGCTACCTAACATGTGAGAGGAGAAGTAGAGCAAGAACTGAAAACTTGAATCTGACAATATTATTCCCAAGGTTGATGGAAATCATTGCATTAGGCCACAACTCTAATATAATAGTCGGTGGGGATTATAACGACATTGCTAATAATGGTTTTGAATCTAATCCACCCTCTGTCAAATGTGGAAGATTTGTTAATGACCATAAGTGGAGGACTTTTCAAAATAATATCTGCCAAATGTTTCAATGTTAGAAAAAGTGCAAGTCATACTTAGCCATCAACACACACCAAGGATTTTTTCAGTTCAAACACTGCCATTAAAGGGATCAAAGGTTTGTAGTGTTATTTTGATGATATTCATATCTCAGGTAGAAATAGGCAGAACTATGAAGACAAGTTGAAAGACTTGCTCCAAATTTTGGTAAAGCACAGAGTGCGTGTTAAAGTAAAGTATTTCAAATTCTTCACAATCCTTTTTACATTGTGTGGGCAAAGATGGTCTATATCTTACCAGAGAAAAGGATAACAGAATCAAGAACGTACATTCCAAAGGGCATCTCAGACCTCAGATGCCTTCTTGATTTAATAATATCAAATTTGACAATATTATTGTATCTATTAAATGATATATTGAGGACAGTTGTTCCATGGAAATGGAAGTATGGTTATGACAAAACAAGCAAGTTGTGAAATATCAGCTTGATGAGAATTCCATACTTGTACACAATATGTCAACAGAGATCAAACTAATATGTAATGTAAGGTAGACAAACGTGCTGGAGAAACTCAGCGGGTGTAGCAGCATCTATGGAGGGAAGGAAATAGGCAACGTTTCGGCCTGAAACGTTGCCTATTTCCTTCGCTCCATAGATGCTGCTGCACCCGCTGAGTTTCTCCAGCACTTTTGTCTACCTTCGATTTTCCAGCATCTGCAGTTCCTTCTTAAACAATAATATGTGATGTACCTCCACATGGCATTTCGCCAGTGATCTATCATAATGCAGGCAATGTGGAAGTAAGTACTACTGCACGTATCTCGTGACAGTGCTCTGGAGCAGAACTGTGTTCAAATAAAATGAGAGAATTGCTGCACTCCGATCTGGAATAGATATCAGAACTCATGGTGTTATGTTTGTAAAATTGTCCCTGAATTTTCAGGTTATAAAGTTCCAAGCATATTTGTAAGATCATGGGTTTACAATCGTGACTAACCATGAGCTTCTGACATCAATTCAAGTTCAAGTTCAAGTTAGTTTATTGTCATGTGTCCCTGTATAGGACAATGAAATTCTTGCTTTGCTTAAGCACACAGAAAATAGTAGGCATTTACTACAAAACAGATAAATGTGTCCATATACCATGATATAAATATATACACACATGAGTAAATAAACTGATAGTGCAAATAACAGAAAGTGGTTGGTAATAATCAGAGTTTTGTCCGAGCCAGATCTACATTCAATTCTCTCATTAATTTCAGCACAATATCAATGGTTCAATGGTTATTTTATTATCACATACACCTAGGTGTAGTGAAATGCTTCTTGCCATGCAGCACATAAAGAAAGAATACAGACATAACAGTAATAAAGACATTTAAACATAAAAACATCCCCCCACAATGGTTCCCATTATGAGGGAAGGCACAGATTCCAGTCCCATCCCCATGTCCACCCATAGTCGGGCCTATTGAGGCCTCCACAGTTGCCTCTACAGAGGCCCGATGTTCCAGGCCGTTCTCACCGGGTGATGTTGCTCCGGCGTCGGGAGAGTCCTCTCAGCGGCTTGGGAACCCTGGAACGGCCGCTTCCGTACTGGAGGCCGCGGCTTCCGAAGCCGACAAGGCCGCGCCGTTTGGAGCTCCACTACTGGCAATCTCATCGCGAGATCCCAGGCTCCCGATGTACAGTTCAGCGCCGCCGCCCGCAGCTGGTTGCTCCTCAGACCCGCAGCTCCGCGATGTTTTTTCGCCGGTCCAGCTCACCGGAGCTCCAGCGCGGCAACCCGGGCAAGGCATCGCCCGCTCCGCGATAGCGCTCCAGCGCTGTGCCGCCGCCGAAGCCGAGGTTTGGGCGGTCCCCGACAGGAAACGCAGCTCCAGGCCCGCTGGTAGGCCGCGAGGACGGGTCGAAGCTGCAGCCCGGAGAAAAGCTGCCTCTCCGACCAGGTAGGGACCCTGAAAGGCAGTTTTCCCCTTCCCCCCCCCCCCCCCCCCCCCCCCCACCCCCCACACAAAAAAGTCAAGACCTCCAAACAAAACACTTTAACTAACTAAAAATAGAAATAAAATGGTGAAAAGACAGACAACTGCTGGCAGGGCAGCCGCGCACAGGACAGCGCCCCCTTCACGTAGAAATGTGGACTTGCAATACAGATCTGATAATCACAGCGATACTGATACTGCATATAGGTAATCAACTGCTGCACAAAGTACTCCAAGTATTTAATTCACTTAAACTGATTTGGCAGAGTAATTAAATAAAATGCTGTTTTAGCTGAGATATATGGGAACATTGCCAAATGTTGGCCAGCTCATATCAGATGCTGATTATTGCTCATATTTTGTTTGCAAGAAAGAATGGTTGTGCATTGTGGGGAAACAGAACATTGATTCATGAGAAAAACAGATATCAACTGATAAGGGATATATCGAAACAATGCCCTATGAGATGTCTGATAAAGAACCAGCTACAGATTATCAGTCGTGGTCTGGATTAGATAAGGACATGGAGATAATAATGAATATGTGCACTGTATGTCAGATGGTAAACAAAACACAAACATCAGTTGGCTTGCACCAAGGAATATCTTACAAGAGAATGGTATTGGTCACATATCATTTTTTCGGAATTTAAAAGATAACAATCGATCTTTGGAAAAACAGCCATTCAAAATAGATTAATAGCCCTGTCCCACGGTACGAGTTAATTCCAAGAGCTCTCTCGAGTTTGCCCTGATTCGAACTCAGAGATTTACGGTAATGGCCACTCGTCGCTCGTGGACATTTTTCAACGTGTTGAAAAATCGTCACGAGTCTTCCCGTGCTTACCTGCCGTTAGCGAGTCTTCCCGAGTACCTGCCGTTAGCATTACGAGCCGCTAAGAGACGTCCCCGAGCTTCGACGTACCCGCTACGTTCATTCTCCGTGCTTACCACGAGTTTGATTTTTTTTTAACTCGAGATAGCTCTTGGAATGAACTCGTACCGTGGGACAGGGCTTTTAGGTTTCTTTCTGTCATGTGTATTGACTACATTATATCCGAAGTGGAAAGCTCTGTTTTTGCCAAACTTAAAAGGAATAGGTAGAGCAAATGGAAAAGATGCAGAACACAGAATACAATTGTCAGCAATGTTCCATAGATAAAGTCCAATGTCAGCAATGAGGTGGGATGGAGAATCCGACAGTACCCTGACTCATGCATGGTCTCCAGAAGCCTGAAAACAAAGGGGATAAAGCTGTTCCTGAGTCTGGTGGCGAGTGTCAGAGGTGTGTCAGAGGTTAAGGGGCGAAGGCAGGAGAATGGGGTTAGGTGGGAGAGATAGATCAGCCATGATCGATTGGCGGAGTAGACGATGGGCCGAATGGCCTAATTCTGCTCCTCTCACTTATGACCTTATGAGTGATTTCAAGGTTCTGTATCTTCTGCCTGACGAGGAACAAGGAGAAGAAGGAATGACCAGGGTGGAACAAGTCTTTGATTATGTTGGCTGCTTTCCTGAGGCAGCGTGAAATGTAGATGGCGTCAATCATGGCAAGTGTGGTCTGTGTGCAGGACTGCGCTGCATCCACAACTCTCTGTGAGTTATTGCGGCCTTGGCATAGCTGCTCTCAAACAAGCTGTGACGCAACCCAACAGTGGGCTTTCTTTGTCCTCGTCAGAAGCCTCACCTTTGTACCTCTCCGCCCCCACCTCAAAGAGTTCCAGGCCCACCATGCCGTAGAGTTTTTCTTCCCTCCGCCTCCATGCTCTCTATGGGAGGGAGTCCTCACCTGCCAGCGATAACCCCTTCTCCCTGCTCCACTGGTCCCACTCTTCTTGGACACCTCTACACTCTTTAGACCTTTTCATTTCTAACTGCCAGCTTGATAACAACTGCTTTAACTTTTCAACCCCAATTACCTACTCTAACCTCACCCCCTCTGAACGTACAGCTCTCCGCTCAATTTGCAGCAACCCTGACATCACAAACCCCGCTGACAAGGGAGGTGCCGTGATATTCTGGTGAGTTGACCTCTACCACACTAACCTCTCGGACACCTCCTCCTACTTATGCTTGGACCATGACCCCACAGTCTGCATCAGGCCATAATCCCTCACACCATTTCTGATTTTATCCCTTACGGCAGTCTGCCCTCCACAGCCTCCAACCGTATCGTTTCCCAGCCCTGCACGGCCCGGTTTTATCTTCTTCCCAAGATCCATAAGCAGAACTGCCCTGGCAGATCCATTGTTTCTGCCTGCTCCTACCCCCCTAAAATCATTTACACATATCTCGATACCATCCTGTTCCCCCTGGTCCAATCCCTTCCTACCTATGGCCAAGACACCTCACATGCCCTTCCACTATTTACTGTAATAACTTTTGATTTAAAGTTCCCTCAACTTTACTATGGACATTCAATATCTCTACACCTCCATCCCCCATCAGGAAGGCCTTAAAGCCATCTGCTTCTTCCTCAACCACCGATCCAGCCAATCTTCCTCTATTAACACTCTCCTCCGCTCAGCGGAGCTATGCTGGTCCTAATTCTTAACAACTTCTCCTTCGATTCCTCCCACTTCCTCCAAATCAAAGGCGTAGCTATGGGCACTTGCATAGGCCCCCACTATGCCTGCCTTTTTGTTAGGTACTTCAAACAATCCTTTTTCCAGGTGTAGACTAACTCTATCTCCGAACCCCTATACATTGCCAACTAATCGGGGCTACCTCCTGCACCCATGCAGACTACTTATGTTAGTCTTCTCAGACTATTAACTTCTATACTAACTTCCACCCTGCACTCAAATTCACCTGGAGCATCTCCGACACCTCCCTCCCCTTTCGTGATCTTACCATCTCAATCACAGGAGATAGACTCTCAACTGACCAGGCACGGAAATCGCTATCAAAACATGCGGGGGACACAATTTCTTGGCGGCCACGAGCGCGTGTGCACGCACACGTGAGGCTTTGGCCGTGGGCCCTGTGACGGTAACATTGGGAGCTGACCTGGTTGGTGGCCGACTCCGAACTCCAGCAACAGCAGCTTCGTCCGCCCCGAATCGTGCGGCTTGAATCGACCCGTTCACGGGGTCTTTCATCGGCCGGCGGGGGCTTCAACATCGAGAGCCTTGATCGCCTCGATGCAGCAGTTTGTTTTTAAGCCGCGCAGGGCGCTGAAAGGCCCCGTGAACAGGCCGATTCAGCCCTTAGAAAGCGTCTGATAAAGTCCGGATTACAAAACATGGAGGGGGGGGGTAGGTATTGTCCACCTCTCAAAGCATGGGGGGGGGCATGTCCCTTTGTCCGCCTCAGGATTTCTGCCCATGCAACTGACATCTATTATAAATCTACTGACTCCCACAGCTATCTGGACCCCGGCAGTCATTTCCGGTAAGTCCTTTCACTCCAACCTCATTTACTGTATTCAGTGTTCTTGGTATTGTTGACGGGACCAAGCGCAGAATGGCCGATCATTTCGCTGAATAGTTACGCTCAGTCAGCCTTGGTCCACGCAACCTCCCGAGAACTGGCCTCCACCGCCCTCTGAGCCAGAGAATTCCACAGACTCACAACTCTCTGTGTGAAAAAGTGTTTCCTCATCTTCGTTCTAAATGGTTTACCCCTTATTCTTAAACTGTGGCCCCTGGTTCTGGACTCCCGCAACATCGGGAACATGTTTCCTGCCTCTAGCGCGTCCAAACCCTGAATAATCTTATATGTTTCAATAAGATCCTCTCATCCTTCTAAATTCCAGAGTGTACAAGCCCAGCCGCTCAATTCTCTTCGCATATGACAGTCCCGCCATCCCAGGAATTAACCTCGTGGACCTACGCTTTACTCCCTCAATAGCAAGAAAGTCCTTCCTCAAATTTGGAGACCAAAACTGCACACAATACTCCAGGTGTGGTCTCACTAGGGCCCTGTACAACTGCAGAAGGACCTCTTTGCTCCTGTACTCAACTCCTCTTGTTATTAAGGCCAACATGCCTTTCGCTTTCTTCACTGCCTGCTGTACGTACATCCACTGGCTCTCCCTCGTCCATTTTCCTAGTTACATCCTCAAGAAATTCCAGAAGATTAGTCAAGCATGATTTCCCCTTCGTAAATCCATGCTAACTCGAACCGATCCTGTCCAAATGTGCCACAATTTCATCTTTTATAATTGACTCCAGCATCTTCCCACCACCGATATTAATGTAGACCGTTTTACCTGCCTCGGGAGTTTACTGTGGTTATTATCATGGCCATATACATCCCACCACAGGCTAATGTTAACCTAGCGCTAGCACAGCTGCACTCGGCCATCAGTAAGCAGCAGGATGCTCACCCCGACGGTGCCTTCATTGTTGCAGGGGACTTTAACCAGGTCGACCTACGAGCCGCACTCCGCAAATTCCACCAGCATGTGCAGTGCCCCACCAGGGGCTCAAACACGTTGGATAAAGTGTACACCAACATCAAGGACGCATACAGAGCTCTCCCCCGCCCATCCCTGGGACAATCCGATCACCTCTCACTGTTTCTACTGCCTGCATACAGACCCCTCATCCGCAAGACCAAACCTGCAATAAGGACGGTCAAAATATGGCCCGAGGACGCCACCCTACAACTCCAGGACTGCTTTGATCGCACCAACTGGGACCTGTTTGCACAACAGGCAACCAGTGGTACAGAGGTAGACTTGGAGGAGTACACATCCACTGTGCTCTCCTACATCAACTGCTGTGTGGAGACTGTCACAGTGGACAAGCAAATAAAGATGTTCCCAAACCGGAAACCCTGGATGAACAAGGAGGTTCAGGATCTGCTAAGGGCACGCAACAACGCCTTTAAATCCAGGGACACTTCTGCTTACAGTGCGGCCAGGTCGAACCTGAACAGAGGCATAAAAATGGCCAAAGTCATCCACAGGCAAAGGGTAGAAGACCACTTCAATACCGCGGACACCAGAAGCATGTGGCAGGGTGTCAGGGACATCGCTGACTACAAGAGCAGCCCCGCCTGCCCCCACGGTGATATCACACTGGCCAACGAACTAAACACCTTCTTTGCCCGGTTCGATACTGGCAACACCACCAGGTGTGGAATAACCCCGGCCATAGCAGAGGGACAGGCCTTAACACTGAGCACTCAGTAGGTACAGTGCGCTCTGCGTAGGATCAATCCACGCAAGGCTGCAGGCCCGGATGGAGTACAGGGAAGAGTATTAAAGGACTGTGCTGGACAGCTGGCGGAGGTATTCACGAGAATCTTCAATCTATCTCTATCTCTGGCAACGGTCCCCAAGTGCCTGAAAACAGCCACCATAGTGCCGGTGCCGAAAAGGTCCAAAATCACCAACCTCAACGACTACCAGCCGGTTGCCCTGACTCCAATCCCTATGAAGTGCTTCGAAAGGCTGGTCCTCTCCCATATTAAATCCAGCATCCCTGCATCACTGGACTCCCATCAATTTGCATACAGGGCAAATAGATCGACAGAGGATGCCATCTCTCTGGCCCTTCACACTGTCCTGACTCACCTGGACAGACAGGGCACGTATGTGAGGATGCTCTTCATTGACTATAGCTCTGCATTCAATATGGTCATCCCCACCAAGCTCACCACCAAACTCCACCAGCTAGGCCTCAGCTCACCGATATGCGCTTGGATCCTGAACTTCTCACGGAGCGACCGCAGGCAGTGAGACTGGGCCCGCACCTGTCCTCCACCATCACCCTGAGCACCGGCACACCACAGGGTTGTGTACTAAGCCCCATGCTCTACTCCCTCTTCACTCACGACTGTGTCCCTGCATTCGACACCAACACCATCGTGAAGTTTGCAGACGACACAACAGTGATTGGGCTGATCACCAACGGTGATGAAACAAACTACAGAGCGGAGGTGCAGAACCTGGCGGACTGGTGCGCCAATAACAACTTGGCACTAAACACCTCCAAGACCAAGGAGCTGATTATTGACTTCAGGAGGTCCCATTCTGGAGAATACGCCCCAATCTCCATTTACGGGGAAAGTGCGGAGAGAGTGTCCACCTTTAAGTTTCTGGGCACTCACATTTCAGAAGACCTCACATGGTCCACAAACACCGCCGCGCTGGTCAAGAAGGCACAGCAACGACTGTTCTTCCTGAGGACATTAAAAAAGACTGGTCTGCCCCAACAGCTGCTGACAACGTTCTACCGCTGCACCACAGAGAGCATACTAACGTATGGCATTTCTGTGTGGTATCTCAGCTGCACGGAGGCGGAGAGGAGAGCTCTTCAGCGCGTCGTCAACAGAGCGCAGCGGATCATCGGGACAGAGCTACCAGCCTTGGAGGGCATCTACCACACGCGGTGCCTCAGGAAGGCCCTCAGCATCCATAAGGACTCATCACACCCCTGCCACGGTCTGTTTCAACTGCTTCCCTCCGGCAGACGTTACAAGGCCTTCTACGCCCGAACCTCTAGACTCAGGAACAGTTTTATCCCAAGAGCTATAGCGGCTCTGAACCGACCCTAATGAGTGCCCCCCCCCACCCACTCCCTTTGGACAGTCTCCCTCCGATGGTCACGTCAATCAATTCAGCTTGCTTATTTATGTATTGTATTTATTTACCTTTCTTGTACATCAGTGGAGCTGCACACTAAATCTCGTTGCACTGACATGCAATGGCAATAAAAGATATATTATTATTATTATTATTATTATTATTATTATTATTATTATTATTATATCAGGCTAACTGGTCTATAATTCCCTGTTTTCTCTCGCCTGCCTTTCTCAAAAAGTGGGATAACATTAGCTACCCTCCAATCCACAGGAACTGATTCTAAATCTATAGAACATTGGTAAATGAACACCCATGCGTCCACGATTTCTAGAGCCACTTCCTTAAGTACCCTGGGATGCAGACCATCAGGCCCTGGGAATTTATCAGCCTTCAGTCCCATCAGTTTACCAAACACCATTTCCTGCCTAATGTGGATTTCCTTCAGTTCCTCCATCACCCCAGATCCACTGGCCACTAATACATCAGGAAGATTGTTTGTGTCCTCCTTCGTGAAGTCGGATCCAAAGTACCTGTTCAACTCATCTGCCATTTCCTTGTTCCCCATAATAAATTCACCCTTTTCAGTCTTCAAGGGTCCAACTTTGGTCTTAACTATTTTTTTCCTCTTCACATACGTAAAGAAGGTTTTACTTTCCTCTTTTATATTCTTGGCTAGCTTACCTTCATACCTCAACATTTCTCCCCATATTGGCTTTTTAGTTATCTTTTGTTATCTTAGTTATCTTCAAGCAGTCTTTCAGCAAAACATCCCTACCTTGCTATTCTGCTCTCCTCAACCAATCAGTCTCAAACTCCACAGATGACCCAACTGTTAACCACTGGTCACTAGTCGGTATTTCACACAATATTTACTCATTTACTGATATTAGCCACTTCCTCCCCAGTCAGAAGCAACTGATTATCAGAGCACACTGGCTGAACCTCATCCCTCTCTATCAAAACAGCCACCATGCCTCGGGAACCAAACTGTGAATGATGATCATAGTTCCAACACCCTCCCATCGCAGACCACATTGGCCAATCCTCAATCCATCGTCTACTTATCGGTCCAATCCCACCCACAAGTTCCACAACTCTTTCTCTCGCCCCTTCACATTCGGCCGTGGCTCCAGACCTGACGTGAATTTTGTGTGCAACGTTACACAAACTATTAGCTAATAGATATTGATGGGTTTATTGAGAGGGCAACAAATTGGCAAAAGGGGTAAAATAGAAGATAATGTCAAATTGTTCACTTTGGTAGAAAGAATAATAAGGCAGATAAACCTATCAATATC
Source organism: Amblyraja radiata (assembly GCF_010909765.2). Taxonomy (NCBI): domain Eukaryota; kingdom Metazoa; phylum Chordata; class Chondrichthyes; order Rajiformes; family Rajidae; genus Amblyraja; species Amblyraja radiata. The sequence goes on along the minus strand of NC_045968.1, from coordinate 49,917,888 downwards.
TCTCTGTCATCAGTATCCTCCCCCCGTGTACAATCTTTGTATTATCCACTCATTAACCTGTTGCTTTCCCTGCAGAATTATTCTACTGTTCTACAGTGCCATCTTCTGAGAAACAAGTGAAACAATAAAATCCTGGTTTCTAATGCTTCATAGGTAGTGCACTGTTTCACACAAAGCACTATCAATACCTAGATTCTTTTTTTTTGTGCTTGCAAAGTTGTGATTAAAGGGCTTTCTCACGGTGCGACCTGAAGCAAGACTTAACAAGAGTTTAACATCGTGGGAACCTTCTGCGATAGCAGTACGGCATTCGTGGACCACCGAGGACCTCCGTGGCGCTAACGGCAGGTAGTCGTGTAACTTTATAAGGTCGGGAGAAAATTCAAAAATTTTTGAATTTCTCCAAGAGTGACTTGAGCAGCGTTGCAACATTGTATGAACGCAGATGCCAGCGCGATATCCGTGCGATATCCGTAATGACTCTTGCGGGTACCGTGGGAACTCCTGCGAACGGTAAACCCGGAAGCTTGACAGAGGGGACATAAGGTGAGTAAAAAAGGTGGTCTCAATATCGCCAATGGACCATGTGTCCATCGAGGACGTCCCACCTAATTGTCATTGTTTGAGAATCTTTTTCACAGTAAGACTTGCAGAGATGCCTCTCAGAAAAGCGCAAAGAAAGGGGTCAAAGAAAGTCAGAAAGTTTTTAGCCACGTAGGTAAATGAGGAGGAGACTCAGCAAGAGAGACAGGTGGAGAGGCAAGAGGAGATGCCAGAGATACCACTGCCTGTGGGCTCCTTGGAGCAGGGGAGAGGGTGATCAAGGTGAATTTGAGATTGCCTCCCCAGTAGATTTGCCTCCCCAATAGCCTCAGCAGACGATAACATAAAGGGAAGATGGCAGAAGGTAAGGCCATATAACTTCAACAGGGAACAAGAGGGGGAACTGGTGGAGTGGTACCAATGCAATGAGATTCTCTATGACAAATCCAGAGAGGATTATAGAAATAGGGAGAGAAAGCGCAACCTGCTGGAGACGAAGGCTGCGGAGTATCCCGGGTGCTCATGTGAGTGGTGATGTGATGCTCATGTTGGTGGCTCCACATTTTATTATATCCTGAAGTGTGATAAAGCTTTTACCTCAGCATTTTGATTGTCATTGCTTGTTTACCTCACTGCTAAATAAATTTATTTTTTACTATCAGCTTGATGTCTGCAAATCATCATTAATACATCACTACAAGATGAATGTCTCTAATGTTATAATCCCTCTCATGCTGAAACACAAAATACCTTAATGGAGGTGATATAATCACATTTTCACTCATTTACATTTTTGAGTGTGCAGGACCCTGAAATGTTCAGCTATTTAAACGTGTTCTTCACCTCTTGGTAGAAAATGAAATAAGACAATCAGCACGGTAAATGTGATACAAAGTCTTTATTCCTATTTGACAATATAAGAAGACGAATTCTGTCACATAGTGAGAGGAGATGCATCACACAAAACATTTGTCTGTAAAAGGGCCTCGCAAACACGAAATACAACAAATGAGGCACGCGAGATTATTTAAAACACATTATATCCATCAACCTCCGCTACAAGCGTGAACTCAGGCATTTAAAGGGACAATGCAATGTTCTAAACGGCAGGTTTTGCGGACGAACATCTTATAGGAAACACTTTTCAGAGGACAACACTAGGAAGTCAGCTTATAACATGCAGTAGTGTTCCTGTGGTCGGCTACCCATCAATATAGCTGTCCTGCCACGGCACACTCCCCAATTGTGAATTGTAGTAAGCGCAGAGATGGTCTCTTTGCTCTTTCACACTGGATGTGCCCGAGTTACCTTTCAAACGCTGCAGTGAGACCATTTTCAACTTGTTCGCACCACTTCTCCAAGCACCTAGTGTTACTTCCCCTGTGTCACTGTCCACTATGTCACCGTCCTGGATGGATGTTGCTGATCCAGCAGCTGCACCTCTCATTCGGATCAGGTTGTGCAGAACACATGCTGCATATACTATACTCTCCACATTCTTGGGCCTCTGCTCCATTGTCTTGAGCAAGCATCTAAATCTGTTTGCCAAAATGCCAAAAGAATTTTCTACTACCCTCCTGGCCCTTGACAGCCTGTAATTGAAGATCCTCTGTTCCCTAGTTAGATTCCTCTGTGGATATGGCTTCATAATCCAGGGCCGTAGTGCAAAGGCTTCATCAGCAACCATCGCATATGGGATGTCCGGGCTGTCTTCTCCTGACAGAGGTTCTGGATCAGGCATGCCTGCTGTTCCACCTTCCATTTTCTTTCCAAGCCAGGTTTCTTTCCAAATCCGGCCATCACCAACACTTCCAGGTGTGCCCACATCCACATACAGGAAGTTGTAGTTATAATCAACCACCGCCATGAGTACAATTGAGTGGAATTTCTTGTAATTGAAATAATTTGAGCCACCTCCGGGTGGTTTATGAATTGCCATCCAAAGCCCCACATGTGTGAGCAAAGTTCCACCTGTTTTCAAACCCCAGTGCAACTCTCTTCCACGCATCTGGTGTACTGGGGCATTCCATCACTTCAGCTGAATAAAATTGGATGATCGCCTCACAGGTTTCTCGGACAATACCACAGATGCTGTTGGTGGCGACAAGAAAGTTGTAAGACAGACTTTTATAAGAATCGCCTGAGGCCAAGTAGCGGAGGGTGATTGCTAATCGCAACCCTGGTTCCAGTGCCTTTCTCATTACAGTGTCAGTCTTCTTCAGCAGAGGTCCCAAATTATTCTTTAACTCATTAAAGAGCTCGGGTGAAATTCTGACAAAGTTTTTGAATGCACTTTTATCCTCTTCGCACAGCACATTAAGCAGTTGCTCATATTGTCCAAATTGAGGTCTCCGTTGAAACATGGGCTTAACCCAGTGAGACTTCCTCTTAATTCTCTTTTTAATTAATCTCACCCTTCTGCCTTCACGCAAGCGTTTTCGATGCACATGTTGCGCTAATGCATACAGCACGTCAATGAAAATAACAACCAGCCTGTACTCGAACCAACTTTGTATAGGCATGTCTGCAAATGAGCCAATTCTACGAACGGAATATATTTATATAGTGTGTGAAAAAAAAGTGGCATCATTTGTGCCACGTGATTAACTACACTACAGTCCACGATGTTCATTCACGATTAACGGGAAAGATCGGGAGACGGACAAGTCACTCGCACAAATGACAGAATTCCCGAGTACCGTGGGAACTCTTTATCTACCCCCCGTTATATCGTGCGGAACTCGTGCTGGACCACGACCACTTCACTCTTGTGACATCTTGCGTCAGGTCGCACCGTGAGAACCGGCCATTAATAGTTATAGTGGAGCAAGTTAATGAATACTTTGCTTAAGGGGCTGTCCCACTGTACGAGTTCATTCCAAGAGCTCTCCCGAGTTAAAAATAAAATCAAACTCGTGGTAAGCACATAGAATGTACGTAGCGGGTACGTCGGAGCTCGGGACATCTCTTAGCGGCTCGTAACGCTAACGGCAGGTACTCAGGAAACGCGGTAAGCCCGTGAAGACTCATGAAGATTTTTCAACATGTTGAAAAATGTCCACTAGAGCCCCGAGTACCTACAAGCGGCTATTACCGTAATTCTCCGAGTTCGAATCAGGGGAAACTCGGAAGAACTCTTGAATTAGCTCGTACAGTGGGACAGCCCCATAAGTATTTGAATGGAGAAAGACTGCTTAAAGTTGTAGTGCAAAGAGATTTGATCATCCTCTTACATGAAACTCAAGAGGCTGGCAACCAGATATGGCCAGCAATCAAGAAACACTGTCTTATATTTCAAGGTAGCTAACATGTAAAAGTAGGGAAGTCTTAGTGCAACTGTGCAATGACTAATATGACCACAACTAGAATACTGCAAATAATTTTGGCTCCCTTATGAAAGGAAAATGACATGATTGCTGGAAGTAGTTTAGTTTAGTTTGATTTAGTCTATTGTCGTATGTACCAAGGTACAAGGAAAAGCTTTTTGTTGCATGCTATCCAGTCAGTGGAAAGATTACACATGATTACACTTGAGCCATCCACAGTGTACAGATACAGGATACAGGCAATAACATTTAGTGCAAGATAGTCCAGTATAGTCCTATTAGAGATATTCCAAGAGTCTCCAGTGTGGTAGAAGGTAGCTCAGGACCGCCCTCTAGTTGGTCATAGAAACTTCACTAGGATGTTCTCATGTAAGGAGAGACTGTCCCATAAAGAAGGGAACAGGTACTTATTGGAACTTTAAAAGAATGGCAGGTGATGTTATTGAAACATATGAGGTTCTTATGGAAACTTGGTAGGATAAATGCTGGGAGCATGTTTGTCCTCATGGGAGAATCTACAATCAGAGAGTAAGGTCTCAAAATATGAGGCCACATATTTAAGCCTGAAATGAAAAAGGATATTTTCTCTCGACGAGTTGTGTGTTTAGAATTTTTTGTCCCACAAAGCCGAATTTTTGGTGAAACCTTGAATATATTCAAATCTGAAATTAATCTTAAATCACAAAGAGAATGGAGGTTATGCACATAGATTAGGAAACAGACTTTGAGCAAATTACGGTCAGTCATGATTTAAATGAATGGCCGAGCAAGCCCGAGTGGCCGGCTGGCCTACTCTCTTCCTATTTCTCACTGCATTGACTCGTAGCGATGTTACAAAACCTACCTTCAGCAGTGCTGCAGATCTGCCACTGGTTTTTCGTGCGACTCCAGCACCTTTGATGGGGGGGGGGCGCGGGGTTAAAATGCTGGTTTGTATCACTTGTCGGAGAGGGATTTCCTCGGGCTGCTAGTCGATGAAGAAAAATCGATCGGACTTCCGTTCCCGTTTTTTTTTTTAAATCGCTGGACAATTTAATAGTAGGTTTAAAATAAAAAGCGACTTTGAACGCCCTCAACACCTTCAATGTGATGGATCGTAATATCAGGACAAAACAAAGGGTAATTCGTTTATTTCACATATACTCTTGCTTCTTGGGGTGGCTTTAGTCTAATTTTACGATGCAAAAATGTTATTTAGTCCCAAAACGATTCGGCCATGTCTTTGCCTGCTGATATGGGGTTAAAATTCACGGCAACGGCAACGTTCCAATCAATCGCAATCCAGAAACACCCACTCGCAAGATTATTTAAATTATCTTTTTTTTGGACAATCATGTCATAAATCGTCTATATTTTGTGTAATTGTCTATCCATAATCAATATTTTTATACTAAATATCCACAACAGTTTTAGTCACATGTATTGTGCAAAAAATAATAATTTTGATTATATTGAGAGTGGATGTTTCTAGATTAATTTATGGGAATTAAACATTAAATTCCTTCAATTTGGCATATAAGTACATGACAGTGAGATTTAAAAACCATGTTATATTGTGAATTATTGTGTGAATGGGATTAGTTTGTTATTTGGAAACTTAGGCTATTTTTTTTTTTAAATCCTTTTCTTAAGAAATGGATAGATGTTTAGATCTGGTCATTGAATTTAGATTAATTTAATTGATTAGATGAATTTAATTGATTTGATGAAACTGATGAATATGAATTTTTTGTTGGGTATTTACTATTTGTTTTAGTGTTCAACTTTATCATTTCTACCTTTATTCTAAAACTGCAAATAATAACTTGTTTCTGTTAATGTTGTTCAGTGTTTTTTTCCTTTACATTTTAAACAGATGTCTCCGAAGAAGAAATGCAAAATTGTCAATCCAAATGCCCAGCAAAAGAGACTGATTTAGACAGCATTCGCAGAGATTATCCGAATTTGGACTACTCCAAAAGTGATGATCTACAGGACATTCTTAATGGGAAAGTAGTGGGCAGAAATGCATGCCATGCATGGTTTGAAGAGCAAAAAATTGTAGTTTACAAAGCCAAAATTGAAAAGTCGAGGAAAAACAAGGCGTACAGAGTTGGTTACAATCTGAGGAGTATGGTGATAATACTGATTATGATATGCCAATGTACCAGCTAGCAACTGATCTTCTCCATAAAGACTTGGTCTATTGCTAGAAATTGTAATTTATTTACCTATCTGTTATGGACTTACAGCATATATTACAATACTAATAAAGTTCTGATCTTGACAGTATCACATTTTTGAATGTTCAAGGCAGTTTGGGTATTTATTACTATTTCCATCACAATGGTCAATTTTGTAATTAGCTACAATTAGGTAACTATCTAATTATATGCTTTAATTTCAGGTCATCCAAGTAAGATGTTCCATATTTGTTTCAGAATGCTTCAATCTATAATAGCTGAACATTTCATTCAGTTCTCTTAATTTTTAAGAAAGTTATGGGCTTTTGACTGTGCTCGATCACAGCTTTTGTGTTAAGTCAATGGGAAAGCAATAGGGAACAAGATGCTAATTTCCGAGTATGAAAATGGCCATAACTGTTTTAATACTGAAGATATGATAGTGGATTAGATATCAAATTAAACTTATTTTTATGCTTTATCTGGTGGTGTAAATTGCAGACTTGATTTTGAAAATCTCAACATTTTGTAACATTGCTACATTGAGAATCATAAATATTAATAAGAACTTTGATTCAAGGTTCAGATAATCTTTACTCAGAGAGTGGTAGCTGTGTGGAATGAGCTTCCAGTGAAGGTGGTGGAGGCAGGTTCGTTTTTATCATTTAAAAATAAATTGGATAGTTATATGGATGGGAAAGGAATGGAGGGTTATGGTCTGAGCGCAGGTATATGGGACTAGGGGAGATTATGTGTTCGGCACGGACTAGAAGGGTCGAGATGGCCTGTTTCCGTGCTGTAATTGTTATATGGTTATATGGTTATCTCAGAATTCTTCAATTTAACGCCATTTAATACTGTGTACTGGCATTTTCATCCAAAAGCCATTTTGGGGAAGTTGGTGGCTCTATTATACACTTTTGTCCTGGCCAGCGATCATTCCATTTAATGATGGTAATGCTATTGAATATCAAGGCCAGATACTGCAATTGGACTCTTTCTTGATGTAAATCTCTACCTTCTGATAGTTGGCTTTTCCACCCTGGAAAAAAAAATACTCTGTACACCCTATCTATTCATCTAATATTATGCTTTCATCTGACTTTGTGATGAAAGTAGATGAAACAGATGAAGATGATTGGGATATTGGGTGCAGTCCTGACCAATTCCTGCAGCCATGTCTTCCTATGAATGGGATGATTGGCTTTCAACAACCATAACATATAATACTTTCTTCATGTTGGAATAAGGCTGTGATGAGATCTGGAAGTAAGCAATACAGGCAGAATCCATACTGGCTATTGATGAGCCAGTTATCAATGAGCAAATGTGATCATTGTTCATGACATCTTCCATGACTCTGGTGTTGATTGAGGGTTAAGCAATTGAGTAATAATTAGCCTGTGTGAAGTTGTCCTGCAACCTTCGCGATGACAACTATACCCAAACAATTTGGCTGGAGGCACGGTCAATTCAGCACCACTAGTCCCCAGCCTTATACAGTATTTTACCTTTTCTTCATGAGATTCATGAGTTTCTGTTTTACTTTTTCTCATTGCAAATCCACCAAAGCACATATCTTCCCAGATGGACACAAAATGCTGGTGTAACTCTGCAGGACAGGCAGTATCTCTGGAGAGACGGAATGGTGGCGTTTTGGGTTGAGACGCTTCTTCAGACTAAGAGTCAAGGGAGAGGGAAGCCAGAGATATGATCGGGAAAGGTGTGAAAACGATAGACCAAAGCTGTTGATCAACTTTAATGTTATTTCTTATTAGTGCAATGTTATTTAGTCATTTGAACACCCAATGAAAATATCTAACTTTGGGTTTTTTTCTGAAATATTGAAACAATCTCCAGTTTTATAAACAAAAGGCATGAAAGGCCAGAAGTTTAAATCTGTTGGATTTAAAAGTCCGCTCTGAAGTTTCAGGCTGTGCAGTATATCTATGGCCACCAGTGGGTGCTCTTATCACACTGCAAACAGCTTGGCCTCAATACCCATCATCATTGCCAGTGCTACAACTCACTGAAGCAGGTGACTGATTCTACCTGTCCAAAGCAAGTTTGGTTATAATATGGCACATATTATAAGGACATGCAAACAAATATATAATGGTATCAAGTTCTTTAAGAAGGAACTGCAGATGCTGGAAAATCTAATGTAGATAAAAATGCTGGAGAAACTCAGCAAGAGAGGCAACATCTATGGAGCGAAGGAAATAGGCAACGTTTCGGGTCGAGACCCTTCTTCAGACTGAAGAAGGGTTTCGACCCGAAACGTTGCCTATTTCCTTCGCTCCATAGATGCTGCCTCACCCGCTGAGATTCTCCAGCATTTTTGTCGACCATATAATGGTATCAATATTGGTTTATATATTAGGTAATATGTATTGACTTACAGTAATTTCCACTTCAACCTCTAACACGGTAGCTACAATCCTGAATTATTGTAGCAGAGTGATTAAGTTACTGCACCAGTAGTCAGATTTCTGGACCATTAATTCAGATACGTAAATTTGAATTTTAACACAGATGCAGGGAATTTAAATTGATGCAACTAAATAAACCTAGAATTTAAAAGAGTGAGGTTCAGTAAGAATAAACATGAAGCTACCAAATAGTTATTAAAATAATATTGTACCACACGTGAATGCATCAGGTAGTGCAAAAGAGAAAATAAGCTGAGTACAGAATATAGTGTTACAGCTACAGAGAAAATGTAGATTAAAAAAGGGCAAGTTTGGTGGTGAGATTGGGAATTCCTCCCTCGCATATAAGAGGTCTGTTCAAGTGAGTGATAACAGCAGAAACGTCACCTATTCTTTTTCTCCAGCGATTCTACCTGAACCGCTGAGTTACTCCAGCATTTTGTGTCTATCTCTGCAATTTTTCGTGGGGCAGTGCAGTTGCCAAACCAAGTTAAGATGCATCTCGATATGATGCTTTCAATGGTGCATCTGTAGACATTGAGACTGGACAACAAAGCGCCAGAAAATAACATGCAAATCTGAGTTTAGATGTCTGGAATTAATTTTTTTTCACAGTGCTGCCAATGTCTAGAATAAATTCCTGAAGAATGCAACAAGTGTAAATTCAACTCAGTCCTCCAAATAGATACTGAGTGAGTTCTGGAGAGATTAAAGATAATTCATCTTTTAAAAGGTTAATGAAAGATATCTGTAATTGTTGATGTTAATTCCAGCAGCTTTCTAGATCATCCTCCGAGGTCAGTAATTTCCCAAATTTTCTTCAAATCTAAGGTTTATTCTCTGAATGTTTTTCACTATTTCATGACACTGGGATGGCTCATGGTGCACATAAGCTGCAACTTTACTGGATGGAATAGACTTTATGGCTAATTTGGCATGTTCTTACTTGTTTGTTTCTGTTTTTGGTGCTGTTTTTAAAACAAATTATTTTATGGCAATCAACAACTATCAGTGCAGAACTTTGTGTATTATTCTTGCACCTACTCAAAAATAGACGATGTGAGAACCCGGAATACTTTTGGCACAAGACTTTCTGAACGATCAGACTGAAATATAACAGTACAGCACAGGAATAAACCCTTGAGTGCACAATGGCTCATCCCACCATTATAACACCATTATAAATTCAAATTCGATGACAGACCCAGAGTGTGCTGCTTTCATTACTGGTCTGAATGCTTCAAAGACATTGGGAAAGAAGCGGTGAGTAATTTGGTCTGACCCAAAATGTTCTCTTAGCTGGTCGGAGAAGGTAAATGTTTCCACAGTAGTTTGGGTTGCAATAATTATATTAACAATTGGTGTAATATCCAAAGATGTCTTTGGGAAACGTATCCCCTTTTCTCAAACAAGGACTGTAATAAAAAGTTCAAATAGCCTGCGAATGCTGTATTTTAACTTATTTATTTTTAAGAGGAACATTCTGAAAGGCTTCATCAAATTAGGCCATATGGTATGATGTGTGTATTGCAATAGTTTGACAATAAACTCTTATTTAGTTCACAGGAAAAAAATCATCTTCAGCATTTTTGTCCTTATTGCCATTCCTTGCTATGCCTTGCATAAGACAAAATCACTAATAAATTAAATGTGTCATAAAGGAGCAAGATCTGCCCATTTTCAAACAAAACTGTATGATGTCCTGGAAATAATTTCCTTTTGGGGGATGTAAAATCAATGAAGCACAGCAAGGCAATGCATGGTCTGTCCAGTAGCTCCATCTATAATATTAATTTGGGCTGATGTCTGAAGTTCACATGGACAATTGAATGGACCTTGCACTAATGGCCTGGTTCACAGATCAAATGTTTTCTCCCCCACTCTCTCTCCTACAAGCAATCTGACGTAGAATCCTAACCCGAGCTGTCACCTAACCATTTTCTCCAGAGATGCTGCCTGATCCGTTGAGTTGCTCCAGCATTTTGTGTCTATTTTTGGTATAAACCAGCATCTTCGCTTCCTTTTTATTACAGATCAAAGGTGGTAGGTCATGATAAAAAGTTACCATGGATGGAGAAGATTGGGATGAAACTCAGGTGGCAAGCAAAGGAAATGGAGACATTGAGAGGTGGGTTAATGCATTAGGAGCAGACATGGGCGGAAATCCGGGGGGGGGGGGGCGGGGGGACACGTCCCCTCCATGTTTTGAGAGGGGAGGGACCAATCCCCCCCCCCCCATGTTTTGTAATCTGGATTTTGAAATTCGGTGAAAGGTGAAAAAAACTATTAAAAATCTCCGTGTTCCGCGAGACAGTGGGGGTGGGACTGATGATCGAGGGCACCGATTGGACGACAGAGACGTCGGTCAGCAGGCAGTGAGGAGGGGGGGGACATGATGATTCAGCGCGATGATTGGAGGAAGGAGGTGTCGGTCAGAGGGGGAACTAGGGAGGTGGAACTGATGATAGAGCCTGGTGATTGGAGGAGGAAGACATCCTGGTGGAGCAAAGATCATAGGGCGGAGCTTGAATCGGCCCATTGGCAGGGCCTTTCATCACCCGGCACGGCTTAAAATCGGCTGCAGGATCTTCCATCACCCCGCGGTCAAATTGCTGCGTTGAGGCGATCGAGGCTCCCGATGTTGAAGCCCCAACTGGCCGATTATATGTTGCGCCAGGCGATGAAAGGCACCGCGAACGGGCCAATTTAAGCCCCACGATTCGTGGTGGACGAAGCTGCTGTTGCTGGAGTTCGGAGTCAATCACCAACCAGGTCAGCTCCCGATGTTACCGTCCACAGGGTCCACGGTCGATGCCTCCGAAGCCTCGCATGTGTGTGCATGTGAGTGTGGCCACCAAGGAAATTGTGTCCCCTCCCTGTTTTGATAGCGATTTCCGCCCCTGGGAGCAGACAACCAGGATTGACGGTGGGATCCAGAAGAGTTGGTTTTGGATCTTGATCTGCTGCTAAATTCTGTTGTGGGTCACCATCCAACCAAAGCTGGGGAATAAAAACAGTAGAGGAGACCAATTGCAAGGGTGATCAGGAGACCAAAGTGCCTGAGGCAGATACAATTGGGTGCAAATTTATCGTTTGAACCAAAAAATAATGAAAAATCTAATGTTATTTTGAATTGGCAAAGCATACAAATGGTAAAACATGTCCACTGCCAACAACCCCTGCTTACCATTGAAGAACATTCAATTAGCAGGGCACAAAGTGCTAAAGGAACTCAGCTTCTGGAGAAGAATGGAAAGATGTTTTGGGGTCGGTAACTTTCTTCAGAAATCTGCTGACATGTAATGGTAGTGTGTAAATAAGGGCTCCAACCCGAAACATGGCCTGCAGAGTCTGAAGAAGGATCCAGATCTGAAATGTTGCCTGTCCCTTCCCATTCCAGATATTACATGACCCACTGAATTTCTCCAGCACTTTGTGTTATGCTCAACATTCCAGCATATGCAGATTTTCTAGGCTCCATTTAATTAGCAGATATGTTTTCTGGAAAAAAGCACCAAATTAATTAATAATAGCCAATAAATACTTTGAAGGGAAATACACGCATGCATAAAAGTTAAATATGGAAACAGGGCAGTTGGTACAATTACAAACACCTCCTTCCAAACACTCTTGAATAATCTGTTCTCAACACTGATCACCTACCTATCCAAATTAATCTTGAATGTTGACATATTTTTGCGTCAGCTTCTAACTCGGGAAGTGAATGCCCAGCTTTGAAGAACTATATCCTGTTTCCAGGGGTAGTTAATTTGGTGACCCTGGATGTATAGGTTAGTGACTGTGCAAGACTGGTGCATAAATAGGGCAATATGAGAAAGCAGAGTTTTGCATGATCTCAGATTCATAGATGGCAAAGATTGAGGGAGAAATTCTTTTTGGTTCTTATCGAAGGTAGACACAAAATGCTGGAGTAACAGCAGGATAGGCAGCATCTCTGGAGAGAAGGAATGGGTGATGCTTCAGGTCAAGACCCTTCTTCAGACTTTCTGTTTCTTATTCAGGATGCTAGTTTTATTTTGGGAACATATTAAGCCATTGTATGAAATCAGTTAGCAAGGAAATAAAAGCTCCAGGTGTGCGATTAGTCTTGGGTTATAATCCAAATGGGAATGCTGGTATTCCCCTATGCTTCATTTTACACCCAATGAAATCAAAGGAAAAGAAAATCAAACAGAGTGTAGAGCAAGGTGATAATCTGCCGTCATCCATCTAATACCACTGCCCAAGGCACGTTTTATCCCATTAGGATTTAAACCATATATTTGTGATGTTTTCCTGAAATATGGGTTTAACATTTTTATAGCAATCACATCATTGTATAATTACTAAACTATTTTTACTTTGAAAGTCCTTTTGAAGAAAATGTTCAAAGGACAGCTTTCCCACAGCTCACGCAATATAATTACTATTCCTAAATATACCAGCTGTACAAACAAATGTAGTATTCAATTAAACAAACTTCTCCCTACTAAATAATTATTTTGAGTGGGTCTCACTAATGTGAAATAACTTTGTTGTGCTGACAATGATCAGGAGACGATGAGTGAATCATTGATTACTGCATCCAATTTCTACTAGCTTGCCAACTTTGACATTGGGGGAATGGCCATTAAGGGAAAGTATTTATCAGCTAATATAATATTATGTAGTTCACCAAATTTTTCTCGCAAGTTCGAAGTACAATTTCTTAGTCCGGCCATTTAATTATCTCAAATTCAATAAAATACAATAGATGAGAAATCTGAAGGGAAATGCCAAAATAATCAATAGTCAGGCAGCATCTATGGGGGGAAATAGCATTCATGTTTCAGTTTGATGACTTTTCACCTGAATTAGGAAAAATCACAGCAGAATAATATTTAATTTTCTTTGAACAACACAAATCTTCTTGGATGGTTCAATGTATGGACGGCATTTTAGGGTAGGATCAACATTAGGATTAGGGTTGGAATGATTTAGATTTGGGGACATTGAAAGTTTTCTGTGCTTTGCCTTAGGAATAACCATTGAACAGACAAAATTTACCGTATCCAATTTAACCAATGTTGCATATGTTTCTGAGTGAGTTACTTCCAAGGAAGAGGTTTTTGGTGAAAGAATTCCATGTGCCCTAGCACTATTTAACCAGTATCTATTGCAGTTTGACACCAAAAAAATGTTTTTAATGATTTTTAAACCACTGTGATCAGTTTGGATTGTTCTCTCACAGTGGAAATGCTTTGAGCATAATTTAAAGGGTTAGGCACATCCCTAATGCATTTACGTATAAAATGATGAAAGACTCTCTGCCAAAGAAAGCATGTTGATGGCCCTAACATTTGTAACATCAAGTGTTGAAGTCAGAAGGTTGCCCTTCAAAATGACAGTGCGAGAAAGCCCAAAAGAAATCCTGCACAAAAAAGGTGGTTCCATGTTCATGAGATCAAAAAAATTGTTTAAAAGAAAGTTTGCAAAAAAAAACTCTAAAAAATGCATTATTTTGGAACTGCTTCTAGCACATAATATAGGTTTTTGAAACCAAAAGACATAGGAGCCAAATTAAGCCATCCAACCCATCGAGTCTACTCCACCATGGCTAATCTATTTTTCCCTATCAAACCCATTCCCCTGCCTTCTGTCAGCAACCATCTACTAATCAAGATGCTCCCAAACACCACCTTAAAAATTCACCTCTCTCTAGCTAAATAAGTTCCTCTGATCTCCATTTTGAAGGTACTATAGGTCTTTTTATTCTGCGGCTGTGCCCTCTTGTCCTCCACTCCCATTACTGGAAATAATCTTTTCATATCCACTCGATCTAGGCCTTTCATTATTTGTTAGGTTTCATTGAGGCCCCCCCCCCCCTCCCCATCATCCTGCTAAACCCCCAAGAGCACAGCCCAGAGTCTTCAAATGCTCCTCATACGTCAACCCAATAATCCCTGGGATCATTCTCGTGAATCTCCTCTGGACTCTCCAAAGCCAGCACATCCTTCCTCAGATATGTGGTCCAAACCTCCTCACAATATTTGAAATGGGACCTCACCAGCGCCTTATTAAGCCTCAGCATTACATCCTTTCTGTTATATTCTAACCCCCTCTTAAAGAATGCTAACATTTTATTTGCCTTCCTTAACACTGACGCAACCTGCAAATTAACATTTTGGGAATCCTGCATCAGCACTCCAAAGTCCCTCCACTGTCATTTCTGCTAAGAACCCCTTCTAATCAACTTCAGCCAGCTCCTCTCTCATGCCTTTTTAGTTACCTTTAATCAGCAGTAATACAAATACATTCAATTTCAGCTTCTCCCTCTCAAACAGCATAAATAAGACATTAAATGCAGTTTTAAAGTCAGAAACATGGAGCAGGTGAATTTCTAAGCAAGGATGTTGAAGGGTTAGAGTGTATGTGTGTGTCTAGTGGGATAATGTTCCAGGTTAAGCTTTGGGCCTAAGTCAAGGTGAAGGTTCAAATTTGAAGTGTTTAAACCACAGATGGAGTGGCATGGAACATTTTCATTTGGGATTTTCTTTTAGGGGTGAAATTAAATTTAAATTTAGAAGATTCAGGATTAAAGTTAGAAATGCATTTAGAGTTTAAGATTCTGGTTAGGGCAGAAGTTTTAGGCTTAGAAATTAGCTTAGATTATTGTTGCCTGTACTGAGGTACAATGAAAAATGTATTGTATGCTATCCAGTCAGTGTAAAGACTGTACATTATTACAATCCACAGTGTATAGATATAGGATAAAAAGAATAATATTTAGTGCAAGATAAAGTACACGGATGATGCGGTCTCACAGGTTTTGAACACCATCCTCTCTCACCTTGACAGCCAGAAGGGGGGCTATGTGAGGATGCTGTTCGTTGATTTCAGTTCAGCTTTCAACACCATAGTCCCCACCAGACTTGCTGAGAAGCTGCTGGAACTGGGGCTGAACACTCCCCTGTGTGCCTGGGTCCTGGACTTGCTCACCGTCAGGCCCCAGGTGGTCAAGATACCTCCAACCCCCTCACCCTGAACATAGGATCCCCCCCCAGGGTTGCATCCTCAGCCCCCTACTGTACTCCCTGTACACACATGACTGTGTGGCAGGTTCAGCTCCAACTCCATCATCAAGTTTGCTGATGACACTGTGTTGGTGGGCCTGATCTCCAATAACGATGAGAAGGCCTACCTGGAGGGGGTGGCTGACCTGGCACTCTGGTGTCAGAACAACAGCCTCCTCTTGAATGTCACTAAAACTAATGAGCTGATTGTGGACTTTAGAAGGGCACAACATCCGAGGATGTACAAACCACTGGAGATCAATGGGACTACTATGGATAGGGTGAGCAGTCTGGGAGTCCACATCACAGAGGATCTGACATGGACAACACACACTGCCGCACTGGTGAGAAAGGCAAGGCAGCGCCTTTACCACCTCACACAGCTGAGGAAAATCAGAGTCTCTCTAACAATCCTTCAATCCTTCTACTCTGGTGCAGTAGAAAGCATCCTGTCTGGAAACATCTCAATCTGGTTTGGAAACAGCTCTGCCCAGGACAGGAAGGCTCTGCAGAGAGTAGTGCATCAAGCTGAACGCACGTTGGGAACTACACTCCCCCCCTGCAGGAGCTATACACCAGGAGGTGCAGATCCAGAGCCAGCAAGATCATGATGGACTCCAACCACCCAGCAACGGACTGTTCCAGCTGCTACGATGAGGCAAGCGCCTCCGCTGTCACGCTGTGAAAACAGAGAGGATGAGACGGAGTTTCTTCCCACAGGATTCAGGACAGTAAACACTAATCTCTCCAGGGACTAATTTACTGTTGTGTCTTTTAAAAAAAAGTAAATTCTGGTTCTGTTCTGTTCTGTTGTTCTGTTGTTTTGCACAATCCCGCAGGCATTGCCACTTTCATTTCACTGTATTTCTTGTATGTGTATGTGACAAATAAACTTGACTTGCCGTGACTTGAGTAAAGTCTGATTAAAGATAGACCAAGGGTAGGAGTGTGGATGAATTGATTAAGTGCTAAAGATATTATGATGATTGCACTAACTCTATTTAGAATGGAGTAGATAATTTAGTTTACTTAAGTGCAAATAAAAGAAGCCACATTTTGTTTACATTGTGCCTTTGGTATCCTGAGGATGGTCTAAATCATTTCAATGATATTGAGGTATTGCTGTGGTGTGTCCACTGGTGTAATGGAGTAATTGTAGCAGCTGACTGTGCACGGAGCTTTGTTATAACAACCGGATCATTTGTTTCACTTGGTTGAGGTATAAATATTGCCAGCTTACATGCATAGATAATCCATGTTAAAATAAAGCTTTTGGGTCTTTTTTACCTCGATGGCCCAAGCAAATGTGTCCTTGGTTTCACATTTCCTTTGAAAGTGAATATTTTGCTCTGCGATACCTCAAGAACCTAGATTTTCACATTTGTAAATATATTTGCGAGACACTGTCCATCAGCAGGTATGAATATCATGAAGCATTCAGATGTATAGTTACAACATGCCCTGAAGTAAGTGGCACAATATGGGGCACTGCAATTATTAACTTTCTCTATATTACAAATGATTGTGATTGATTGGTGTAATTGATTGGTGATTGAGGCCTTTCTCACCATTCGCCTGGGGTGGGCAGTAGCAAGGTTCGTTTGATTTAACGGACGTGAGCACACAGTTAGCTGCAGACTCCGCCCAGGACAGGAAGGCTCTGCAGGAACGGAAGGGACGTCACGACCGCGGTGCCACAGGTGCTGTCGCCGAGGGAGGACGGACGGAGCCGCGGCTCGAGAGACTAACAGAGACTAACAGAGGCAAAGAGGTTTGCCTCGCACTGCAAGGGAGCAGTGGACCAGACAGGAAGAGCGGACGGAATTACCACTAGACAGCCAAACCAGTAGGTAATTTACGGCTGGGGTGAGTACTTTCCCATTTATAGGAGGTAGGATTATATAAATAAGGGGTGTATCAATACAGTAGGGGATTCTTAAACAGGACCAGTTAATTACCTATATAAGATGGGCGGTCAGGAGATGTGCCAATACTGCGAGATGTGGGAATTTGTCGACACCATTGATGTAGAAGATCCCTACAGCTGCAGTAAGTGTTTGAGGCTAGAGGAACTCCAGCTCCGCATTGATGAGCTGGAGACCCAACTTCATACGCTGCGGTACATCAGGGAGGGGGAGTATTACCTGGATGTTTTGTGCCAGGGGATGGTCACACCGACCAGTTTAACTAATTCAGTAGGCAGTGAGCAAGGAAAGGAAGGTGTGGCCATAAGCGAGGCAGGTAGGGGGAACCAGGAGGAGATGCGGCAGGAGCCACAGCCCTTGTCCCTGACGAGCATGACCGAGGCTCTTACTCAATGTAAGGACGGGATCAGGGGCTGTGGGAGGGATGAGCAACCTGGCTGCAGCACCGTGGATCAGGAGGCCATTCAAGAGGGGGGAGTTAGAAGAAATGCCGTAGTGATAGGGGATAGTATTATTCGGGGGGTAGATAAGGTTCTCTGCGGCCAGCAGAACATGTCCCGAAGGCTGTGTTGCCTACCCGGTGCTAGGGTTAAGGATATCTCTGCGATGCTGGAGAGAAATTTGCAGAGGGAGGGGGAGGATCCAGTGGTCGTGGTCCATGTGGGGACCAATGACATAGGAAGGACGAGGAAGGAGGATCTGCTGAAGGAGTTTGAGCAGTTAGGGAATAAATTAAAAAGCAGAACCTCGAGGGTACTGATCTCCGGATTGCTACCTGAGCCACGGGCCAAATCGGCGAGGGTACGTAAAATTAAAAAGCTAAATGCGTGGCTCAAAGACTGGTGTGGGAATAATGGGTTTGGTTTCTTGGGCCACTGGCACCAGTACTGGGACAGGGGGGATCTGTTCTGTAAGGACAGACTTCACCTGAACGGTGCTGGGACTGGGGTCCTGGCAAATCATATAACTAGGGCAGTAGAGAGGTCTTTAAACTAAGTAGCGGGGGGGAGGTATCAAGGGGGGTAATAATGGCAGGGGTAGAGGAAATAGAGCAGGGTATCAGTGGGGAAGCGGAAATTCAAAATGTGACAGGAGACAGAATTTGTGAAGATAAAGATCTAGATGTAAAAGGGGCAAAAACGGAAAGGAAGGGTAGTAAAAATCATCTGAAAGTGCTTTATCTAAATGCACGGAGTATTCGTAATAAGATAAATGAATTAACGGTGCAATTAAGTATATATAGTTATGATATCGTGGCCATTACGGAGACATGGCTGCAAGGAGATCAGGACTGGGAGTTAAATATAGAGGGGTACTCGACAATTAGGAAAGATAGACAGGAAAGAAAGGGAGGAGGGGTGGCCCTTTTAATAAGGGAGGGAATAACGGCAATAGAGAGGAAGGATATTGCGTTGAAGGATCAGGATAGTGAAACAGCTTGGGTACAGATAGAGAATAATAAGGGGAAAAAAACACTAGTGGGTGTAATTTATAGACCTCCAAATAGCTGTGACGCTGTTAGTCAGAACATAAATCTGCAAATAGTTGACGCATGTAAAAAGGGAACTGCTGTAATCATGGGGGACTTCAATTTTCACATTAATTGGGCAAACCAAACTGGGCAGGGTAGACTAGAGGAAGAGTTTATAGAATGTATTAGAGACGGGTTCCTAGAACAGTATGTCACCGAACCGACAAGGGGGGAGGCAATCTTGGATCTGGTCCTGTGTAATGAAGCAGGATTAATTAAAAATGTCATAGTTAGGGACTCGTTGGGAACAAGTGACCACAATATGGTCGAATTCCATATTCAAATAGAAGGGGAGCAGGTTGAAACTCAGGCTAGGGTGCTTAGTCTAAATAAGGGGGATTATGAAGGTATGAGGACTGAGCTGATCAAAGTTGACTGGGATAGCAGACTCAAGAATAAGACGGTACATGAGCAGTGGTGTACGTTTAAGGATCTACTGTATAACCTTCAAGAAAAATTTATTCCTATGAAGAAAAAAAGGGGTAAGGGTAAGAACAGTCAGCCATGGCTCAGTAAAACTATAAAGGATAGTATTCGGCTGAAGGCAAGGGCATATAAGGTAGCCAGAGATAGTGGGAGGGTAGAGGATTGGGAAGCATTTAAAGGTCAGCAAAAAATAACTAAGAGATTAATTAAGACGGGGAAAATAGACTATGAAAGGAATTTAGCGAACAACATAAAAACTAATAGTAAGAGTTTTTATAGCTATATAAAAAGAAAAAGGGTGGCTAAGGTGAACGTTGGTCCATTGGAGGGTGAGACTGGAGAGTTGTTGGTGGGGAACATGGAAATGGCAAAGGCATTAAACGAGTATTTTGTATCAGTCTTCACCATAGAAGACACAAAAAATATTCCAACGCTGGATAAACAGGGGGCGGTAGGAATGGAGGAGCTAAATACTATTAAGATCACCAAGGAGGTGGTATTAGGGAAATTAATGAGACTGAAGGAGGATAAATCCCCTGGGCCTGATGGATTACATCCAAGGGTCTTGAGGGAGATAGCGGTGGGGATTGTGGATGCATTGGTGATAATTTTCCAAAACTCCCTGGAGGCAGGAACGGTCCCAGTGGATTGGAAAATGGCCAATGTAACACCTATATTTAAAAAAGGAAGTAAACAGAAGGCGGGTAACTATAGACCGGTTAGTCTAACATCGGTGGTGGGTAAAATGTTAGAGACAATTATTAAAGAAACACTAACGGGGCACTTGGATAAACATGACTTCATCGGACAGAACCAGCATGGTTTTGTGAAGGGGAAGTCCTGTTTAACGAATCTGCTCGAATTCTTTGAGGAAGTAACAACCCGGGTGGATAAAGGGGAACCGGTGGATGTGGTATACTTGGACTTCCAAAAGGCTTTTGACAAGGTGCCACATAAGAGACTATTGCTAAAAATAAAAAATTATGGGATTGGGGGTAATATATTAGCATGGGTAGAGGATTGGCTAACAAATAGGAAGCAGAGAGTGGGGATAAATGGTTCATACTCGGGATGGCAACCGGTAACTAGCGGGGTTCCGCAAGGGTCGGTGCTGGGACCCCAGTTGTTCACAATTTATATAAATGATTTGGAGGAGGGAACCAAGTGTAATATATCAAAATTTGCGGACGATACAAAAATGGGAGGAAAAGTAGGGGATGAGGAGGATAGGAAGAGTCTGCAAAAGGATATAGATAAGCTAGGTGAGTGGGCAACAACTTGGCAGATGAAATTTAATACTAATAAATGTGAAGTCATTCACTTTGGGAAAAAAAATGATAGGGCAAGTTATTTTCTAAATGAGGAGGAGCTGCGTTGTAATGCAACGCAAAGGGATCTAGGGGTATTAGTACATGAATCACTAAAAGTTAGTATGCAGGTGCAGCAAGCAATCAGGAAGGCCAATGGAGTTTTGGCCTTTATTGCTAGGGGGATTGAGTATAAAAACACGGAGGTCTTGCTGCAGCTGTACACAGTATTAGTGAGACCACATTTGGAATACTGTGTACAGTTCTGGGGTCCATACTTAAGAAAGGATGTACTAGCCCTGGAGGCAGTGCAGCGAAGGTTTACAAGATTAATTCCTGCAATGAGGGGATTGACATATGAGGAAAGGTTAAGTAGGCTGGAACTCTACTCTTTGGAGTTTAGAAGAATGAGAGGCGATCTCATTGAAACATATAAGATCGTGAGGGGCCTTGATCGGGTGGATGCACCGAGGATGTTCCCAATGATCGGGGAAACTAGAACTAGGGGACATAGTTGCAGAATAAGGGGGGGCTCTTTTAAAACTGAGATGAGGAAGAACTTCTTCACCCAGAGGGTGGTTAATTTATGGAATTCACTGCCCCAGGGAGCAGTGGAAGCAGAAACTTTAAATATATTTAAGTACTAAAATAGATGTTTTTTTAGCTGCCAAGGGGATAAGGGGCTACGGGGAGAGGGCAGGGATATGGACCTAGGTATGGTTAGTATAGTAAGACCTGAGTGATCTCCTGGACAAGTGTCGATCGCCTGGATTGGGGTCGGAGAGGAATTTCCCGGATTTTTTTCCCGAATTGGACCTGGGTTTTTATCCGGTTTTTTGCCTCCCCCAGGAGATCGCGAGGTTCTTGGGGTGGAGAGGGGTGATAGCGGTATAAAGGGGAGGGTAGTGTCTTGTGTTCTGTGTCTTGTGTCTACTGTTTGTGGGTAAGTGTGTCTGTTTAGTGTTCAGCCATGAGCGAATGGCGGTGCGGGCTCGACGGACCTGGTGGTCTACTCTCGCACCTACTTTCTATGTTTCTATGTTTCTATGTTTCTATGATTGCAACAGGATGCAAATCTACAATTTGCAAACCAACATTCAGAACTTGACAGAAAGGTATTTATAACATTCCTCCAAAATTAATTTAATAAACACGTGATGAATTATTACTGTAACAATTCTCTCAGTGATTCCCATACAAGTAGTTCTGCTATAACATGATACTTATGCTCCTAAGAAACCTAGTGTTATAGAAAATTACTTTATAGATGCGATTGTGTCAATGGAGGAAAAAAGGGGTTAAGGGAGGAGAGAGCTTCAGATTCACCATTACAAAGTTAGCTTTCCCATAGGCATTTGGTCATTGCTTCAATATGGGTGGTCCAGGAGAAGTTGTTGGTGATATTGATTCAGAGGAATTTGAAGTTTTCGACCATCTCTACTTCGGCACCGTCAATGCAAACTGTATGTATTCTGCTTTGCTTCCTGAAGTCGATCACTATCTCCTTTGTCTTGATGATGTTGAGAGAAATGTTGTTTCTTGACACCGATACACAAGGTTCTCAATCTCCTTCTTGTACTCTGTCTCACCATTATTTGATATCCGGCCCACAATGATGGTGACGTCTGCAAATTTGAAAATTGAATTAGATTAGTACAGGGCTGCGCAATAAGGCTGTCCATCTGTCTCCTCAGATTCTGGTGAACTTCTACCGCTGCACCATCGACTGGATAGCACTGCAGAGGGTGGTGAAAATTGCCCAACGCATCACCGGTTCCTCACTCCCCTCCATTGAGTCTGTCCAAAGCAAGCGATGTCTGCGAAGGGCGCTCAGCATCGTCAAGGACTGCTCTCACCCCAACCACAGACTGTTTACCCTCCTACCATCCGGGAGGCGCTACAGGTCTCTCCGTTGCCAGACCAGCAGGTCCAGGAACAGCTTCTTCCCTGCGGCTGTTACATTACTCAACATAGTACCTCGGTGACTGCCAATCACCCCCCCCCCCCCCCCCCCCCGGACGCTCCTTCCACCAGGAAAAAAATAATTGCACTACTATGACTGTATCGTAAATATATTTATTTATTGCTCATATTCTATGTCGCTCTTCTAGGGAGATGCTAACTGCATTTCGTTGTCTCTGTACTGTACGCTGCACAATGACAATAAAGTTTGAATCTGAATCTGAATCTGATTTATAGGTGTAAAAGGAGTAAAGAAGGGGGCTGAGAACGCATCCTTGTGGAGCACCAGTGTTGAGGATTATCGTAGAGGATGATTTGTCCCCTCTCCTCACTAATTGGGGTTTGTTGATCAGGATGTTGAGGATCCAGTTGCAGAGATGAGTGCTGACAGTAAGTTCTGTGAGTTTGGTGATAAGCTTGGGTGGTATAATGGTGTCGAAGGCAGAGCTGTAATCTGTGAATAGGAGTCTGACGTAGGTGTCTCTCTTCTCCAGGTGTTCCAGGGATGATTATAGGGCCAGGGAGATGGCATCATCCGTGGACCCGTTGTGGTGGTAGGCGAACTGCAGTAGGTCATGGCCGCTGCATAGACTGGATTTAATGCATTCCAAAACAAGCCTTTCGACACATTTCATGATGGTGGATGTCAAGGCCATTGGACAATAGTCGTTTAGACACGAGGCCTTGCTTTCATATTCTGGAAACACATATTATAGCAGAACTACGGTACTGCTTGGAGTCACAAAGACTGCAGATACTGGAATCTTGAGTATAAAATAAACCACTGGAGGAACTCAATGGGACAGGCAGCATCTGAGGAAGAGTCCTGATCCAAAATATTGTCTGTCCATTCCCTCCACCGATACTGCCCAGCCCATTGATTTCCTCCATCGCTTTCGTCTTGAAAAAGTATAATGCTCTCACCCACTCTTGAGAGTTTTTGGCTCATGATCACTGAAAATGGAAAAGAAGCATTAAGGATGGCATTCGGGCCCCCTGCATGAATGGTAGAGGAAGCCTATCATCACAAACCAACAATCCACCTGTCCCATTTAGAACCTCCCACACCAACTACAGTAGAATCAGAGGGTCCCACATTGCCTTCATGGGCCATCTTGGAATCCATTGGAGCAGAGTGGAAACAAACCATACTTGACATTAGGGAATAAGTCTAAGAAGAAGAAGATTTGTTGATAGTTGACCATTGGCCTATATGGGAGAAATATACGAACTGTCCACATGCTCGGGACTCCAAATGACATTCCATCAGCCATTCACGGTCAGGCAATTTTAACACATTTTTGGGTGTGTTGGGATTTGAACATCCACATGTCATTTCCATTTACCAGATATTCCACACTTCACGTGCAAGGAACAATTAGGTAGAAATTGATATGCAAGGGACTGCTGATGCTGGAATCTTGTGCAAAACACAAAGTGCGAGAGGATCTCAGCTGGTCAGGCAGAATCTGTGAAGGGAATGGACAGGCGATGTTTCAGGACAGGACTCTTCTGCACACTGATTGCATTAGAGGGAAGAAAGCTGAAAGAGAGGGGCTGGACAAAGCCTCGCAATAGTTAGATATAGGTGGGGTCTGAAGAAGGGGCCAAAACGTTGCCTGTCCATGTCCTTCACATGTGCTGCCTGGCCCTATTGCGTTACTCTAGCACTTTGTGTTATAAATAATTGGATACAGGTGGGCGGGGTTAATTGCCAGATATGTGGAGTAAGTGACAAAGGCTACAAGTGAAAATGAGCGAGTCAGGAGAGACCTAGATGTTGCACGGACGCTGCCTGCTGAGTTACTCCAGCACTTTGTGTTCTACTACAGTGAAATGCAAATGGCACTTTTCTGTGACATTCACATCTAATCAAGTCCTGACATACAAATGTAGGGGGAAGAGGTGGAAGCAAGGAGGTTTACCAGCGAAAGTGTGGGAGCAGAACAGTAGAGGCGTGGTCTGAGGGGGCGTTTCGTGTGTGTGTATAAGTCGGTCTAGTCTAGATGGGTGAAGTCTGGGCAAGGGCTAGATCACAGATGCTGAGACTGCTGTTACTGTAAAGGTGCAAAGTTGTGGTGCAGTGAGCGGTGAAGTTCACAGCAGCTGTGAAGGCGGCTGCAGGCAGGCGCGGTGGTGTTGCAGGCTGTGTGTGTATTGTGGAGGGATGCGAGTGGTGCGAGGCGCCGCGATGCGCTGCCTGCTGCCCGGGCTACTCTGCTGGCTGCTGCCGGCGGGCGCGAGGCGGCCCAGGGACACCGGGAACACCACCGCCGCCCACAGCGTCTCCCGGGCCCGCTGCACCTCGCGCTGTCTCACGCTGCACATCGCGCAGCTCAGCGCCAGCTTCAGGAGTCTGCAGGTAAGACCGGTGCCTGCACCTGGGGAGGTGGTTGGGGGGAGACATGCATCTGGGGAGAGGTGAGGGGAGACATGCGTCTGCGGAGAGGTGAGGGGAGACATGCACCTGTGTAGAGGTGAGGGGAGACATGCACCTGGGGAGAGGTGGGGGGAAACATGCAGCTGGGGAGAGGTGGGGGGAAACATACAGCTGGGGAGAGGTGAGGGGAGACATGCACCTGTGTAGAGGTGAGGGGAGACATGCACCTGTGTAGAGGTGAGGGGAGACATGCACCTGTGTAGAGGTGAGGGGAGACATGCACCTGTGTAGAGGTGAGGGGAGACATGCACCTGTGTAGAGGTGAGGGGAGACATGCACCTGGGGAGAGGTGGGGGGAAACATGCAACTGGGGAGAGGTGAGGGGAGACATGTACCTGGGGGAGATCTGCATCTGGGGAGAGGTGGGGGGGAGGCATGCACCTGGTAGAGGTGAGGAGACACATGCACCTGTGTAGAGGTGAGGGGAGACTTGCAGCTGGGGAGAGGTGAGGGGAGACGTGCACCTGGGGAGAGGTGACGGGAGTCCTGGACCTGGAGGAGCAGAGGAGTGTGCTGCATCTAGGGGTGGGAGGAGGGGGACCTGTGACAGGGGAGAGTAAGGTGAATCCTTGTATTTGGGTACAGGAATGGGAGTCCCTCAATCTATGGAGGAAAAAGGGTGATCCCGGATCTGGGGATAGGAGGGGAAATCCTGACTCTGGGAGAGTGGAATTCGAATCGGAAAGATGGGAAGAATGTCGCTATAGAGAGGAGTGGGCAAAGGGAATTTATGGATCTAGGGAGAGAGGAGGAGGATGCCTGTGTCTGTGAAGAGGAGACAAATTCCTCAATCTAGGTAGTGCCAAAAAACACCAAACCATCAAACACCAAAACTGATGGGAAGCAATAGGTAAATCCCTGGACCTTGCAAAAGGAAGGGAAGGATTTGAGGAATGCAGAAAGAAGAAGGTATCCCAGATTCTGTGGAGGAAGCAAGATGCTATGTATTGTGGAAAGCACAAATCCTTGGATCTAAACAAGTATAAAGAAGGGTCTCAACCCGAAACGTCACCCATTCTTTCTCTCCAGAGATACTGCCTGTCCCGCTGAGTTACTCCAGCTTTTTGTGTCTATCTTCGATCTAAATAGAGAGATGAGTATAGGGGGCTGTATCCTCAAATCTGGTAGGTGTGAAGGGAATTCTATTGTGAGAGAGGATGGAGTGAATCCCTATGTTTGGGTAAGGAAAAGCGAGGGATCCGTGTAACTAGGTAAGATCCTCTCTGATTTATAGACATGGAGGAATGAGGGTCAGGAAACAGAAACATCAGAGAGAAGGGAAAGTGATTCCAGTCCTATTTAGTCACTTCTGACAGCGTAAATTGTTGTTTGCAAGACTGATTTGTGTGGCTCTTCCCAATATTTGTTATAGCTAAGGATCACTTAAAGTACGCAAAGGACATAAAGTGGAGCCAGCTTAATCAGGTCTTTACACAGAATTCCCACCATACACTCCCTGTCCCTGGAGAATGGGAAGTTAGAAATTAAATGATTGTACACAAGACTTACTGCAATGAGAAGGAAGACCATTGATTCTGAACTTGTGGTTTGCTGAAAGATTTTAATTTACCTCAGTTAGTCACAGAATACAAAATTGCCGCAATACAAAATAGCATGATGGTGCAGCATAGTGCCAGAGATCTGGACTCAATCCTAATCTCGGTTGCTGTCTGTGTGGAGTGTGCACATTCTCCCTGCAACTGCATTTGTTTCCTGAGTTAAGTGGCCTTTGTAAAAAGTGATGAGTGGATGAAAAAATGGGATAGCATAGAACTAGTGTGAACAGGTGATTGATGGTCAGCATGAACACAGTGGGCCAAAGGGCCCGTTTCCTATATCTCTAAACTAAACTAAAGTAAACTAAATCATGTATTGTCTTTTGACTGACTGATTAGCATGCGACAAAAGCTTTTCACTGTACCTCGGTACACATGACAATAGACTAAACTAATCTATAAACTGAGAGACATTAGTAACCATTCTTAAGTGCAGAAATTGGGTTGTAATGTTACAGCTGTATTTGTGGCAATCTGCAGTGCTTTTATATTTAATTATCTGTCCAATTATAACTGTGTGGTTACTGAAAGCCTTATGAAATGTAGTGATCCATTTAAGTGACCTAAAGATGAAAGTTTTTCATAGTTTCTATATACTGATATGTTCTATCAGTATTTTAAACATGTATGTAAATGTAATTGGATAAGAGAGTGAGAGACATCCTGCCACAGAAATCTAACCAAATTTAAGAAGTCATTTACATTTATTACAAAACTTACAGCGAAAAGAATCAGTTTTGTCTCAGAACTTCCACCAAATTAGTTTTAGTATTTTTTAGATTTAATATCCTAGGCACATTATCAAAAGGGAGCTTGCACCTGATGAGAAAACAACAAAGAAGACCTAATTAAATAAATAAATCCACACCATAGAGAACTGATCAAAAAAGAATGCCAAAGTGCTTCACTACTAATGAAGTACCTTTGAACAGTGGCAACTGGTGTTTAGTGGAAAAATATGGCAAAATCCCTCAAACAGGAATGACAAATGGCCAATTAGTTCCTCAATTCAATATTTCACATGGAAATCATCAGCTCTGACAATGCAATAATTTGTAGTTACTGCTACAATGGTACTGCACGTGTTGGCTTAGTTTATATTCTTAAATCCAGAAATGGATTTTAATTTGCTGGATGATCCTAGCATCCTACATGCCCTGACGGTCTGATTCTTAAAGCATCAGCTGCCAGTACAGTACACCAGCTCCCAGTAACATTATGTCTTCATAGTGTAGCTGGACTTTGTTCCCAGATACCATGACACTCTTCCTAAGGCCTCCAGAGGTAGAACCTCACCCAGCGCTCTGGCACTCTGTTTTTCCTCTATGATTCTCCTGTTACAGTAATGACACATAACCCCTCATAACCGTAATTATCTGTGAACTCTTCCTGAAAACTAGACATGTTTTGTGTATGTTTCCAGATATTAAATATTTCTCCCAAATCATAGAATTGGATCTGAGATCCCCAGGGATCCCAACCACATTGTTGTGTTCACAATCTCCAACAACCCCCATCTCATTCTGCATCAATTGCTGTTCTCTCAAGTCTTCGCACTATGAAGTGAACTATTCATTGTTTGCCATCTTTCTGAGTATCTTGAGCTTTCAAAATCAAAACGGGTAAACATATGTGTTAATTCTGACCTGCCATGCTGCTCATAAAGGGCCTGTCCCACCTGCGTGTCCTTAGCAGGCAAATTACGCGACCTCGTGGTTGCGTTGAGGTGCATGGGCATCGTATGGCCCCCCGGGGCCGGTCCCACTGAGAAGCGCGGAGGGATATGTATTTGTGGGCGACATCGCGTGGGGCTCCAAAATTTCTGTAGCGAACAAAATCTTTGCACGGCAATGGCCTGTCATGTAACTGACGGCCAAAATGGGACAGGCCCAAGACCCTGGCGAGACGCAACGTCTCACTTTCAACAGCAGCAGAAGCAGGCAAACGATCGCCGAACTCGGCCTGGGGCTCATGCCCGTTGCTGTCCGGATCCGCCCCCACTTCTACTCCCAGAGCGGGGCCAAGATAATGGTTTGCAGATACTGAATATGTGATTTTATGTTATTAAGGGGTAGAAAACTACAGTGGGCTTTCCTGCAAAACAGTTTAAGGGATTGTTCTGCAATAAATATTTTATCGGGATATTACTTTCGCAACTAACTAATGGCTGCCCATAAATATTTATGAGGGTTACGTGCCATAAAATGTGTCCATTCCTACGGGATTTACAATCTGACACCATCAATAGAAAGTATGTGGTGTCCACGCAAACTCATTGTTGGTTGGTCAGACAACCACACTGAACTATTTTTACTGACAAGATGGTAACAGTAATTAACATTTCATGGCAAACTAATTAAAGGTTAAGGCTTACACATGCAATTAAAGGAAAAAATAAATGCTAATGTAAAATTAAAAAAAGTTGTAAAAATAACGACTTTTTTTTCCATGGAAGGCAAGGGATAATACCTCCCTCTTATTAAAATATTTTTCAGAGCTGGAGAGGTGATTCAGCAAAAATTATAATTTTGAACATATTGTAATACTTTATTAATTTTGGATTAACATTACAGGTTTTTTTTTTCTTTCAACAATAATATTCCATAAAAATTGACATTAACATCCAATGTCAGGGGTTATGGGGAGAAGGCAGGAAAATGGTGTTAGGAGGGAGAGATAGATCAGCCAGGATTGAATGGTGGAGTAGACTTGATGGGCCGAATGGCAGAGAATCACATTCGGTATCAACCAGGTTTCTACATTTAACTGCTTGGGTGATATTGAAAGTTGCTATCCATTCTCTGCAGTAATGTGGCGGCAGGTTTCTCTCATTACAACTGCAAATGTTGGGCCTTAATAATAATTAAGGCTTACCTGCTAGTATAATTTATGTTATAGATACAGCATGGAAACAGGTTTTTCTGCCTGCCGAATCCACGGCAACCATTGATCACCCATTCACATTGGTTCTATGTATCCCACTTTCGCATACACATTAGGGGCAATTTACAGTGGCCAATTAACCTACAAACCAGCACATCTTTGCCATGTTGGAGGAAACCAGAGCACCCGGCGGAAACCCACGCAGTTACAGGGAGACCATACAAACTCCACACAGACAGCACCCAAGGTCAGAATCGAGCCCAGGTCTCTGGCTTTGGGAGGCAGCAACTCTACCATCTGTGCTACAATGTAAATCTCTATGCCAATGTGCCCTCTATTTGTCTTCTGTGACTAGCTGAGGTAAAATAAAATCTTTCATCAATAGACAATAGGTGCAGGAGTAGGCAATTCGGCTCTTCGAGCCAGCACCGCCATTCAATGTGATCATGGCTGATCATCCCCAATCAGTACCCCATTCCTGCCTTCTCCCCATATCCCCAGACTCCGATATTTTTAAGAGCCCTATCTAGCTCTCTTGAAGGCATCCAGAGAACCTGCCTCCACTGCCCTCTGAGGCAGAGAATTCCAGACTTACCACTCTCTGTGAGAAAAAGTGTTTCCTCGTCTCGCATTCAGTATCAATGGTTATACTTCCCACCACAGTAAGTCTGTGTTCAATCATTTAAATTCTCCCTTCCCATTCTCTAGGGGAAGGGTGTGTATGGTGAGAATTCTGTGCAAAGGCCTGATTAAGTTGGCTCCACTTTATGTTCTTGTTTGTGTACTTTAAGAGCTCCCTAGCTGTAACAAATAATGGGAAGAGCTAATTGAAAAGTACAATAGAATCAGTCAATTTAATCTTGAAAATAGTTAGCAACTTATGAATAACACAACTAAAGGTGAATAAACTTGATGGTGCATTGCCTTTTTTGATAATATAACATCCTTATAGCATCTTCTTTGTCTAGATGGGCAATAATGGACATCTTTCACGGGCAATTAACATTCATAATTGTGTTGCTGTATATTCTAGTTCAGAAGATTAACTGAGCACTTCATGTTGCCATTAATGCAGATGAACCTCGGTGTCTTAATTTTCAATTGCTTTTCAGTAATCCTCAAAATGCTTGGGAATCTGGAATGTACTTCCAGTAATTTTAAGATACACTTTAAGTCATGCTCAAATTGTACTTAAATGTATTCAATTAATTGGGGGGGGGGGGGGGGAGCCTGTTCAATGTATTGTACTGAACAGTCTATCTGTTCATATTACCACTGCTGCTCTGAAATATTTTATAGAAATTTGAAAAATAAAACATCTTTTGCTTGTTAAAGGCTCCTCAGGAGAAACCTATGCAGAACTATGAATGAGGGAGAAAGGATAAAAACAAAAGTGGGTACTGAACTTAAGGTCAGGTTTAAAAAAAAAAAATCACTTTCATCTTATTCCATGAACAGAAAGATTCACTGAAGTGTAATGACAGTGATCTGTTTTTTTGGTGTGTTGGGGGTGGAGTGAGTATTTGTGTGAGTGTAATAAAACAGAAGCTTTTTGTTAATTTTCTCATTGAAGTTTATGTTACTGCAGCTCACATTGAATTCCTGTGGGACACGTGTTAGTCAAACAGTACATCACAAGCAACATTTGAAGCACAGCTTAAAGTTTTTCCTCCACTGTGTGTCCTTACGCCACTGGAGAGTTGATTTTTACAAACTTTTAATAGAGCGTGGAGCTTTTCATGCCAGAAATATATGTCAGGAATTTGGCCAGGAAGGTTGCAGGGCCCCACATGATTTTCTGTCCATTAATTTTAATATTACAAAACCTCTTGCGCTCCAAACATTGATTGTTGATAGTGTTTGCTTCAAAAGAACAATATGCTGAGAACAGGATTGTATAAAATCCACCCATCCATCTCTAGAATTTGCAATATGTTATATAGTTCTGTTTATATATTTGGTAGGAGGCTTCTAAGTTGCATTAAATAACCTGTTGGGCCAAATTAACTTTTGATAATATTGACGACACTATAACAAATTCATATCACTCGCATGATATCAGCAAACAGAAATTTCAGCTGGGGTTTGCTTTGAAACTTGGTTGTGTGGACAGAGCAACTACTTATCCTAGATATAACACAGATTAACGCATTTGTGGTTTTATGGGGCTGTCCCACTTGGGCGACCTAATTGGCGAGTTTAGAAGAGTTTGGAAAAAATGACATGTTGAAGACCTCCTTCGACCTCCTTCGACTATGTTGAAGACCAGCTTCGACTAACTACGACTAACTTCGGGAAAATTGGACACCGAATAGTGGAGAGTGAAGCCGACCTCCCTTCGACCTCCCTTCAACTATGATGAAGACTATCTACGACTACCTTAGACTACCCTCGATTACCTACGACTAACATGCCGACCTACTACGACTAAACCTATGAGTAAAAAATAGTATCGAATTTTTCCATGGCGACCTTTTTTTACCCGCAGGCATGTTTTTACATATTGAAAAAACTGCCGCGACCTAGTTGAGGCCTCAAGTACGTGGAGACCACTCTCGAGCATGAAGGTGAGTTACAAAGACCTCCTACGACCTCGTGTCGACCATGCTGCGAGTATGAGTCGAGGGCAAACTCGCCAGAACTCGCGGATTAGGTCGCCCAAGTGGGACAGGCCCTTTACTCATGCCTGCAATTGTATTGCCGGATATTGTTGATACTAGTTGAATGATCTCAGCTGTTACTCAATTACTAGCTGCAGTTGTGGTCTAGTAACTTAAGTACAGTAACCGAGGTTGACCTCCAGTGCAGTACTGTGGGTGTGCTATATTGTTGGAGATGCTCTATTTTGAATACAATGTTCTTTCACAGATGGACATGAAAGATTCCATGAGTTTGCTTAAAGGAAGAGGAGAGAAAAGCCTCAGTGTCACAAACAATAATTTTCTTTGAAGTCATATTGCTAAAAAAAAAAATTGGCAAATCATTATCAACGTGGTCCTTGAAGGAATTTGCAGTGCACCACTGGGCTATTGTGTTCTGAGTATAAATTGATGTTCTGTCTGAAAACAATTCAAAAATTACTTCATAGTTTTTAGGACATCTAAAAGGAATGAGGAAGTCATGACATAAATATAGGTTTCCTATTTCTGAAGTATATGCATATATTACATTTTCTATTGCATTTGTTGTGAGAGTAAATGTATTATAAAGAGGCAAATTACACTCTTTAATTTTCTAAGGCCCAATTCAATATTGGTCCTGACAACACTATATTCTTTACTGAATTTATTTTCACTTTTGCTGAACTCATGTGTGGAATAATCTGCCTGATTATTATGCAAAGCAATGTTTTTCACTGAACCTTAGCACACATGACAATAATAAGCCAATTTAAAATGGAACAAAAATCAATGTCTTGGACCATTGGGATTAGGAAATGATGAGTGATAGGTGGATCCAGGTAAGAGTATCACAACCCACTGAACTCAACAGCTTGAAGCCAAGGTAGGAGAACAACATAGAAGCTCAGAACTTGAAAAGTGAAAGGCCTAGATGGAGTGGATGTGAAGAGGATGTTTCCACTCGTGGGAGAGTCTAGGACCAGAGGTCATGGCCTCAGAATAAAAGGTTGTTCCTTTAGAAAGGAGATGAGGAGGAATGTCTTTAGTCAGAGGGTGGTGAATCTGTGGAATACATTGCCACAGAAAGCTGTGGAGGCCAAGTCAATGGGGGTTATGGGGAGAAGGCAGGAGAATGGGGTTAAAAGTGGAAGATAGACCAGCCATCATTGAATGACAGAGTAGACTTGATGGGCTGAATTATCTAATTCTGCTCCTATTTCTTATGAACTTATGAAAAGTTCTTATTTCCTGGTCACATCCAGCTCGTACATCTCACTGCGCCTCTATCAATATAAACCTTTCGGAATTGTACATGGAAAATGTTTCAGTCTCTTTTTAGTCCACGTGAGGAGGTAAGAGCTTGGTCCCTTAGTTTTTTTAACTTCCTCTGTAATATGCA
Source organism: Amblyraja radiata (assembly GCF_010909765.2). Taxonomy (NCBI): domain Eukaryota; kingdom Metazoa; phylum Chordata; class Chondrichthyes; order Rajiformes; family Rajidae; genus Amblyraja; species Amblyraja radiata. The sequence continues at coordinate 49,884,323 of NC_045968.1, read as the reverse complement.
GAAACGGTGCTTTCCTAGAGGTCCTGGTGGGTAGCTTGATAGCTGAGCTAGGATGCAACCAGTTCCACCTCTGACACCCATATTCATCTGAAAGATAAACAAACTCCTTAGAGGAATTCAGTTGGCCAGGCAGCAACGTTTTGGGTCCAGACCCTTCTTCAGACTGATGGATTAGAATGGAAGTAGCTTGTAAAAAGAGGTGAGGGTAAGGGGTGGGGTAAGAGCCAGCAAGTGATAGGTGGATAGACACAAAAAGCTGGAGTCTCAGCAGCAGGCAGCATCTCTGGAGAGAAGGAATGGGTGATGTTTTGGGTCGAGACCCTTCCACAGACGATAGGTGGATCCAGGTAAAGGGATTCATTTGCAGGCGAGTTAGGTAGGTGAAAGAAGGGTGGAGATAGTAACCAAGGAATCAAGGCTGGAGGTGATGAATGGAGAAGACAAAGGTGCAAAATATAGGATGTAATAAGAAAGGAAGGTGAGGAGTGAATTGTAGAACCAGAGGGATGGATGGTGGGTAGAAGAGAATGGGGAGGAAAGAAAAATGGATGACCCAGAGTAAGGAGGCTTGGATGATGGAAAAAGGGAAACGATAATACGAGATGGAGTGGTGGGAATGGAAGGGTGAAAAAAAGCTGGGTAGATGAAAACGAAGATTGGCCCAAAATGCTAGACTAACTCAGCGGGGCAGGCAGCAACTCTAGATAGAAGGAATGGGTGACGTTTCGATCGAGAACTTTCTTCAGACAGGAGTACTGGGGAGACGCAGAGACAGGGAAGGGTAAGGTGCGAACACAAGACATCAAAGAGGATGAGATCAAGGAAAATGTAGAATAGATCATTGTTAGCTAGGGGAAGGTGACAACAAATCATACACTTCTAATCATACACGGCCGGGGTTCTACGCGGCCATCCGGGAGGCATCAAGACCGCGGCGCCTCGATAAAGGCCTCTGGCCGCGTTCCCAGTCCACAGCCGCGGCCCCCATTGGGATGCCTTCTGGCCGCGCAATACAATGTATTGTTGCATTTCCAACTTGGACTCGCCATTGAGTCAGCAATTAGCATTCCTTAATAGTCACTGTCTTTGCAAATTCTGGCAATCAGAAAATGTCCAGCAATCAAAAGAAGTTAAAAGATTATTAGCTTTTTCTTTTTTTTTTTTGCAAATAATTTGACCATAGATTTAAAGAAATAATATCTTTAATTTTTAATTTTGGGAAGTGTTATTTTCAAATAATATTAATAATTTCTTAAATTCCAGGTTGAGATGTTAATATTTTGTCCACTGTACTTAATTTGACTGAGTAGCTATGTTGCACAATATGATCATCTTTGAAGTAGATGGATCATCATTTTCATCCTAACTGTTGGATTTGAAATTCATTTGGCGTTTAAATACAATGGCAAAGGATACTTCTCTCTAAGTAGAGTAGACAAGCAAGGAACAGGTATCGTTACAAGTAGGTGTAATATAACATATTTTCAATATGACAAGTGTAAACATGCAAGGAGGTGTCATTTTAAGGTATGATTTTCACAAATATTCTGTGTAAATTAAGGATACAAGCAAGTAAAATGTGTTATTTTAAGATAGAATTTAAAAACATTTACAGTATAAATTAAGGGTAAACAGGCAAGAAAACTGTCATTTCAAGGTACCATTATCAAAAGATTTCTGCATATAGGGGGCACTGGCACCTTTTACCCCCACCTGGGGCGTTGCCCCATGAAACCCTACCAGGGGGCAATGCCCCTTGGACCCCCGTCTCTCTTCCTCTTTTTTCAGATTTTTCCTGTCTCATGCCTGAATAATAATGACAATACTCAATGGTCTGGAAAATCCACTAATGAGTACCACGACAACCTGGATATGCTGGATTCTTGAGGGTTTGCTGTAGTTACAAAGGCAATTGGCATTTGTTGTAAAGGGCTTGGAGTTTTGAAATGAAAACATGGTGTTGGGGAGGCTAGCATGTACAGATTTGGTCCTTTTATTTTGGTTGTCTTATTTAAGTACCATTAGGAACAGACCAGCGGAGATTCACTGGGATGTGCTAGTTGGCCTTTAACAAACAGCTAAAAAAGTAGAGTTCTAAAAACAGAAGTTTAGAAGAATGATTAAGAAGGAACTGCAGATGCTGGAAAATCGAAGGTAAACAAAAATGCTGGAGAAACTCAGCGGGTGAGGCAGCATCTATGGAGCAAAGGAAATAGGCAACGTTTTGGGTCGAAACGTTGCCTATTTCCTTTGCTCCATAGATGCTGCCTCACCCGCTGAGTTTCTCCAGCATTTTTGTCTACTCTAGTTTAGAAGAATGAAGTGTGATCTTATTGAAATGTGTAAATTGGGGCATAACAAGATAGATGTTGAGATGTTTCCACTCATGGGAGATTCTCAAATGATAGACTATGTTACAAGCGAAAGAGAGAAGTCATTTAGAAATGGGGTGCATTGGAATATCCTCAGAGGGTGATGAATGTCTACTCTAAAGGGTTTTGGAGAATGCATCACCACAGCTATTGAAAAGAAGAGGATAATCAATTTTGAAAGATGGGAAGTTTAACACTCTGGGAAATTAGCACAGAAGAGGAGTTTTGGTCTTGGGTAAATCAGCCATGATCACATTCAATGGCCGGGCAAGCATTTGCGGCCAGTGGGGCCACTCTTGCTCCTATTTTGTATGTTCTTTCTTTTCTGACCTGAAGCCCTATTTCCCCATTAAAACAAAAGGAATAGGAGATTCCGCTCCAGAATCCAAGAATGTATTCCCCAGCACAAACGGGCAAGAGTGAACTTTGCCATTGGCTTCATGTCGAGTTTTGAAAAGTAACCGCACCCAGTATCATTCTGCAAATTTCGGACATTAGCATTTGAATGGCATGCACAGATGTCCCAGACTTGTTGCCATTTCAAAAATAATAATGCGTGTTTGTACCATTTTTTTTTCAAATAAGGTTTGTGTATGATTGGTAATAAATTTTGCAGCTTATCAAGCACATACCATTCTCAAATCTTTCTAATTTGTGTTTTGGTTCTGAGCCAAAATTTAATGTAAGTTGGAAATAGTAAATGTAAAAGTCAACTTTAGGTACCACTTTTAGTATTATTCCTGTTATCACAATTAACTCTATTCAATCTTACCTTCTTGTTACCCTGTGGCATTTTATAAACCATGGTTTATCTTGAATCAGTGCAGATTTTATAATGAACGAATAGTCTTTTGAGTGAATATTTACCAGTTTTCTTCTCTTGTACTGTTGCTCAGAGATCAAGAAATTTTTTGAAATCAATCAATGCTCGCTGAAATATGGATTCTACAGCTAAAAATGTATGGAGTATTCAGATTGATATCTAATAATAGGATTTTTTTTTTAGGAGAGAAAGAATGTCTGATTTATAAAAATGAACTGCCTCTGAGTATTGGATATCTGATTGATTTTTTTTGTTGATTTATTGGTACCTCCTCATGTTGACTGATTCCATCATAATAATTGTCAAAGGCTCACAAATCTTCCCAATAGTCCTCCTAAACATGCTGAGATAAGTATTGTCTACTTCTGAGTATTTATTGTGCCTGAACATATTTGACGTGCCAAAGACTTCTATCTTAGGAGAAATGTGGCATGGATTGATTTGATTTAGTGTAGATTCATATAATCTGTTTCAAAAAACAGATGCTTTCTGCATTGTATGTTAAGTGTTAGTAATTCTATATGGTGTAAGCAACAACAAAGAATTTTAGTCTACTAAAATTCAATGCAGTTCAGGAATGGAGATTGTAACTTGGTCTTGTGGGAATTCACTTTGAATTTTGGAGAATACAGACTTTATTTTGGCCTGATGTACTACTGATGTAAGATGATGTACCTGGTTTGCAAGATTATTTCCAGGGCTTTGAGAATATTGAATTTTGGTTTATCCATGGCCAGGCGTAACATTCCATGTGCACAGATACTCAAGAATTCCATATTCAGGATTTCCCCCAGAATTTGTAGGCTTACTCCCACTTTCTGCAGGAATAGAAGTCAAAACAGAAAATTCAAAAAAACTCAATTTATAAAGCTGAATTGGTGAGAATCAGAGTTAACAATTCAGACTGAAAAAAGTTATATATTATTTTTTTAATGGGTACAGGTTGCTGGAGGTAAATTAATTTGTGGCTTTCAAAAAGGAATTGATTCAGTACTTGGAAGAACAGGGCAAGCATGTTTCCGTGTTTTTGTAGTGTTGCTGGCAAAGACTCCAAACAACAAGTGGGCCTTTCTATGATAATGCATGTACAGTGGGTGGAAGATATTTCTAGGTATTATCTCACAATATAATGAAATGCACATACTTAATGGACAGGTCCTGCCACAGCTGACCATCACCTTTGCCATTTATCACATTTACATCAATTTCTACGTTGCAGATTTGTTATCTGGCAAATAGCCCACCTGCACATAATCAGCAACTTGCATTGGTTAACAGTATAAAAGAAAATTAAACCATTCAACTTGTCCAAACTATTTTCAAGGTCCTCTGAGTTAATATATTAAAAATCTTACACAAGGCTATGGCCCAAAATGATTGTACTTTTCTAAATTGTTCCCATTTCTACGAATGAGGCAACTTTTGGAACCGGTACAGCACAGCTGTGTAGCCAGCGGAACCGATGCTTCACAGGTGCTCTGGTTTCCTCTGACATCCCTAAGGCATGTAGGTTGGTAGGTTAATTGGCCACTGTAAATTGTCCAGTGTGGTACAGTCTGGGAGGAGTAAATTGGAATGTGGGAAGAATAAAACAGAATTGGTGCAGGATTAGTGTAAATGTGTGTTCGATGTTCAGTATGGACGTGGTGTGTCAAATGACTTTTCCCCCTATTTCCCTTTTATCTTGCATGACTAAATATTACCTGTTCCTGAGTGTATATATTTCAGAAAAATATTTTCTGACTAAATATCTCAATGCTTTATCTCATTGTAGAAAAGCTTTTGTAACTTGTCCCAACCTAAATTAGTCAAGGGTTATAGTGAAGCTGCTGAACTGTGTATATTTTGAAAGCCACACTGTCATTTGAATCTCACTCTCTTGATAAATGAGTATGCTGAGCTTCAATAAAGATTCACAGGACATCGCTGCAGCGGGAGGTCAAAGAATACCTACGTATCTGGCATGGAACACGTGGAATCAAACTTGTCTGTTTATTCAATCATTGTTCCTCTCCCGTAGTATCCACTTCAAGGATAGAAATGTGATTCTTTCAAAAAATGATTGCTGATGAAACTTGATCTTGCAAGTTAGGAGTCGCACTTGATGAATGATATCAAAAACTCCTCTGTGCAAATCTGATGGATAATATAATTTCCTCTGTAACAATCATCACACGAACATCGCTCAAAAAAGTATGCAGCTACATGCTCCAGCAGAAATGAATTGATGTGGGATAATTAAAACATATAGTACTGCTAGGAAAAGGTCACGGGAGGTCTACCCAAATCTTCCACAGTCAGGATCAATCATGTGAAGAGAGCCATAATGATTCAACTGAACAAACCCCTTTTGTGACTGGTATTTGATATATTTAAAAGGATTACTTTAAAATATTGGGACGGTCAACAAGAAAAAGATATTAACTACCTCCGGCAATGGGAACACACATTTTCTGAATGTTAGAATGTGCAGTCTTTTTGTGTGTACTCACAAAGATGGGTTTAAAGATTACTTTTCTTCAGTATGGTTAAACCTCTTTCAGTCATGCTCATTCAAATTATGATCTCATTGATGTGCGATGGCATGCAGTTCCATTATATTTACTCAGGTGGATTTGTACTTCAGTGTAGGCAAGTCATTTATTTGTAAGGATCCTATAAACTTTAGCCTGAAAAAAACAAACTTAATTTTTAAAAAGTGTGGGTTGAAAATCCTGCTGTGCCTAGAAGGGCATGTATAGCCGTCTAATGCATAATTTATAGAAGGACTCCAGTACAAAACACAATTGCATATGAGATCAAAGGGTTTGTGTACAATGGAATAGACCTCATTCTTTGACCGTGCTCTAAAGCCTTTCCTCCACCATTGCAGCATGAATGGTAGGTAGTAAACAGTTTATGAGTCATGGGAGGATGGGAGTCAGGGAATATTTCAGTCAAGAGCAATCCGAAAAAAGTGTGGTGTGGGTGGTATCAAGATGACAATTGGAAGGGCTCAGCACTGCAAGTGTTCAGTTGGACTATTGGGAGTGGGGGGGGGTCACAATTGTTATTTGCAGGAGGGATTGAATTGTGAATGGGAGAGAGGAGTCGAGGTAGAGATGTGGTGGTAAACTGTGGTGTGGTGTAGTTTTGTGCAGCTCCACATGTGCAGTGTGGTTAGTCAGGAGCTGCAGCTGCAGCTGCATACATGATTGCTCAGGAAACTGGAGGTGATTTCCCCACATATAAACAGGAGAAGCATTCCACACACCTGCCATGCCCTTGTATATCCTTAAGTGGCGACGCAGGTAGACAGGGTGGAAAAATGGCATCTGGCAAGTTGGGACATCATGCTATAGTTGACGAGACAACATTTGGAGTATTCTGTGCAGTTCTGGTCAGCGAGCTAGAGGAAGGATGTTGTTAAGATGGAAAGGTGTAGAAAAGATTCACCAGGATATTAACAGGGTTCAGGATTATATGTACTGAAAACTTGTCCTTGAATTAAATCGGGCACCCTCTCAAGATGCAACACAACAGTGCTGACACACAATACAGACCGCAAGGCTGAAATAATCTAATGTATAGTGAAGAAACCAAGCACTCAATGCAACAGGCATAAACTGAATAAATTACAGAGGTTTGGAAAATTAATTCCATTTAACCAAATCAACCTGTTAGCTCCAGCACAATTACCAATTGCAAATCAAGAATATATGCAAGCAAGAAACCAAATCATATCAAAGCATGGAGAACATTAGAGTTGTCCAGTAACTTTATGCAAATGTGCATCATATTGTGATGAATATGACTCAGCAGTACTCAGTCAAATATTGAAATTCTTTATTTTTTAACATAAACTGCCTAAGATCCCATCTTGTGCAAGAACACCTCAAGACTGTGTGCTCAATCCCCTACTCTACTGTTTCTATACTCGTCACTGTGCAGCCAGTCACAGTTCTAAGGGTATCTTCAAATTCACTGATAATACCACTATTGTTGGATGAATAACGGATAATGATGAGTCAGAATATAGGTGAGAAATTGAAAATCTAATTGAATGGTGCCAGATCAATACTCTTCTTTCAACATCAGCAAGACCAATGATCTGAGTGCTGACTTCAGGAGGGGAAAGTCAAGGGTCCATGAACCTGTCTTAATTGATGGGACAGGTGGAGAACATAAATAGCTTCATGTTCCTGGGAGTGCATATATCCAAAGACCTGCCATGGGCCCAGCACCAAGAAAGTATAAACGCCTTTACTTCCTTAGAAGATTGAAGAGATTTGCTATGCCGATGAATAATCTACCGAATTTCTACATGTGTACGGTAGAGAGCACGCTGACTGGTTGCATCACAGCTTGGTTCAGGCCCAGGAACAAAGGAGATTACTGAGAGTGGTAAAACTGCCTGGTCCATCACAAATACTGTCTATCCACCATCAAATGGATCTGCAGGAGGTGCTGTCTCAAAAAGGCAGCCATTATCATCAAAGATCCTGGCCACACTCTCATTTTGCTCCTACCATCAGGCAGAAGATGCAGGAACCTGAAAACCATGACCACATATTCAAGACTAACTTCTTGCCAACAATCACCAGGCTCTTGAACACTACACAACAGTAACCTTAGCAACCTTAGCTTTTGGTTTCACATTGTTCTGCTGTTGTTACATATGAATATTAAACACTCTTGACTCGCTTTTTGCAGTGTCAGTACCGTAGCTATATTACTACAGAAGCTTCAGAGTCCTGGTGGATTCTAATCATTTCTATAAAATTTGGAAATGTGAAATCTCTGCAGCTGTATATCTGCTGACGTTCTCTTAAATCCTCAGTTTTTGTTGCATTCCCCTCTCCTACTTTCCTCCTCATTCTTGCCAGAATCTTTAACACTGCAGTTCTACTCCTTTAGATTTACTCCTTAGACCAGGTGCTCTGCTTTATTTTCCACTTATTATAAAAACCGAAACAAAACCCATTGTTTTGAACAAAATGTTGGTCATGCTTTCTAATCTATTCATCCATGGCTTAGCATCTGTTTCCCCTAACCCTTTATCTAAATGCTGTTGTTTCATAATGTTCACTATCTTTGAATTGCTAAGTCACATTAAATTTCATTCTGACTGTTTGTAATCTAATTGGAAACATTTTGGTTACAGAACCCCTGTTTGTTGAAGCCAATGTAGTTTTCCACATGTGTCGTCTGCCACCCTTGCATTGAAAAGGTTAACATGGGTTGGGCACAGTCTGCAAGCCCTGTGGCAAAGTGTACTTGATCTCTCTCCTATAATTGATGGAGTCTGAGCCCCTCCAGTGAATGCACTTTGATTCCTGATAAGATAACACCTAACTAGCTGAGAGAGATGGCACATGGAGAAAATGGACCCATGCTGTTGTGAAGGAGCAAAGTGTTAATTATGCAACGGATGAAGTAAGATGCCCCGCTTACATTCACTACTAGAGAATGCTTTCTTTAGATATTTAGGATTTCATTCTTAAATGAAGCCATAATCTAAAAACTGTTATTACTTCTTTTGGTGCTTTAGTATTTCAAACTGGTACAGTGACAGAAGGGGTTCTTTAATCCTTTGGAGTATTTCCTGTGATTAAAGCAGTTAGTGGTGCATAAGATCCTGTTACGTTTACTCTTTCCCAGAGTAGTTATAATCTGTAATTACATTGATCTTCCCAAATTTGAAGTCTAATTTTAAGTAAAAATATTTTTGGGGAAATTATTGTCCACCTTTAATATTTAAATAGAAATCCATTTTGTCCAGAGGTTTTAAAACTGGAAACCCACAGAATCACTGATTCTGAAGCTAAACATACATGAGGAACCTTTGGTAGTCAAACAAATAGTCTTTTTAATCATCATTTCTCACAACCCTACTGAACTACAGAAGAGAAACACAGGTAAAAATACCTAGTGATAACATTATTAAGTATAGCTCCTGTTGAATTGATCTGTAGACAGGGGCGGAAAACCTAAGTATGATTTTATACCAACGTGGTATAAAATCAGATGCCAGATGCCCCCATGTTTTGAGAGGTGGGGGACATATCCCCCAAGTTTTTGTGATCCCGATTTAAAATTTTCCGTTTTTAGCGCTGGATTGAGCCTCCGAAGCCTCGCGCGTGTGTGTGAGTGTGCGCATGCTCGCGTGGCCGCCAAAAAATTGTGTTCCCCGTCCCCTCCATGTTTTGATAGCGAGTTCCACTGCAGTCTGTAGATATCCATTAAAGCATATGTGGGTAGACTGAACATAGTTGATGAAAGTGTGTGGTTTGTGCAGTTAATGAAAGGATGGAGTTAGGAAACATGGTCGTGATGCAAGGGTTGACAAAGCCAGAGGAAAGAAAGGGAAATGTGTTCATCTGTATGTATTTGATCATGCAATAAAATCAGAAAAGGCAAAAAGGGATTATTAGAGCCCTTCTTAATGAGAATTGTTGTTGTAATGGAGATGTAAGGAAAAAAGAGTGTGGCCTGTGAGATTTTTTTAAGAAGATAGACTCAAAAAGCTGGAGTAACTCAGCGGGACAGGCAGCATCTCTGGATAGAAGGAATGGGTGATGTTTCAGGTCAAGACCCTTTTTCAGACTTTTTTTAGTTTAGTTTAGAGATACAGCATGGAAACGGGCCCTTCAGCCCACCAACTCCACACAGACCATCGATCACCCGTTCCCACTAGATCTATGTTATTTCACGTTCTCATCCACTCCGTAAACACTAGGGGCAATTTCCAGGGGCCAATTAACCTTGTAAGATATTACGGCTTCAGCGGGTCGATAGAAAGAAACAAGCACAGGTTTTCAGTACACGCTGTTGCCAGTGTGGGTCTTCTTTATTTTACAAAAGTACACTGCACATACTCACACATATCCACGAGACTGATAAGATATTGAATATATCACATGACACAATCATACCATTCTAGTACTCGGCTCTTAAAGTTACAGTTACCATTATGTAGACTACACTGCTGTCCCCTTAGAAAGTAAAATAACATAAATTAGGCAAACAAGAATAATTTTATAAATTTAATCTGACTACTGTTTACGCACTCTTTCTGATCTCCTAATGTCTGAAGAAGGGTTTCGGCCCGAAACGTCGCCTATTTCCTTCGCTCCATAGATGCTGCTGCACCCGCTGAGTTTCCCCAGCAATTTTGTGTACCTTCGATATTCCAGCATCTGCAGTTCCCTTTTGAATCCTTAGGGGGAGTGTCAGGTTGTAGTTCTAAAGGAGAGTCACGTTCAGGATCATTTACCTTTGTCTCTACTTTCTTTGAAGATTCTGATTTTACATCTGAACTTGGAATAATACCAAAATTCCACAAGAATCCTCTGAAAATGTCTAGTAGGCCAAGACCACGTTTGCAAAGGGGTTTGGGCATGCCTACCTCTGCAACTCTGACAGGTGCTACATTTTCTTGCCATTACTTCTATATCATTTTCCAACCCTGGCCAATGCACGAAGCTCTGGCTATAGACTTCATTCCCCCAATATCCTCAAAGGTTTTAACGGTCTTTTATTGTCACATGTTCCACGGTCACGTGTACCTGTGTGTTCACAATGGAGTTATTTAAGTAATCTTTGTGTTAAACAATTGGGTACCACTACCCTGTGACCCCATTTAATACACACTTGCTCACATGACAGTTCATATCATCCATTGTGATAAGATTTTAGTTCATTAGTACATAGTTTTATTTCTGACCATCCACACAAAGTTTGTTTGTATACTTGTTTGAGCACTGTGTCCTTTTGAGTTTCAGCAGCAATTTCAGCTGCTATGACTGGAAAGACATTGTCGACTGCTTCTGTGATGTAGATAGCACCTTCAGTGCCCACATCCCTTTCTTCATGAGGCAATGAGACAATGCATCACCAATAGCATTTCTTGTGAATTTAATAGAATCGAATGCCTTTTATTGTCATTCAAACAGCTTGGTTTGAACGAAATTGCACTTCTACATTCTTAACATTACAAAAAGAAAACAAGACCCACACTTAATACAATTTACACAAACATCCATCACAGTGAATCTCCAACACCTCCTCACTGTGGTGGAAGGCAAAAGTCTTATCTCTTCCCTTTGTTCTTCTCCCACGGTCCAGCAGTCCAACTGCAATGTCGAGGCGACTGGGGCTCCCGATGTTAAAGCGCCCGGCGGGCGATGGTAAGTCCTGTGGCCGTTTTAGCCGCACCGGGCGATGTTAGGCCTCGCTCCGAGCCGAAAAGCGGTCTCCCACCAGGGATCTGCGAGCTCCCGATGTTCCTGTCCACCGGGCCTGCGGCCGGTGCCTCCAAAGCTCTGAAGTCAGGTTGCAGCCAGGTGTCACCACAGCTCCTCTCGCTCCGAAATTGGCCGGCTCCACGATGTTAGGGCCAACGACACCAGAGACCCGATAGGGAAAAAGTCGGATCCCCCATACAGGGAAGAGATTAAACGGTTCCCCCCACCCCTCACACATACACAACTAAAAAATAATTAAAACTAGAATCAACACATACATTTAACGAGACAAAAATTTTAAATAAGACAGACGGACTGCAGTTGAGCTGCTGCCGTTAGGCGCCACCACACCACACAAGCTGCGGTATTCAATGCTGTAGTCATACTGTGACAGGAGAACTGCCCAGCGCTACATCCTCAAGGCTGCCATTGTAGGTATTGCTGACAGAGGACCAAGAATAGCGAGAAGTGGCTTGTGTCCAGTAACAAGGGTGAATTTCCTACAATACAATACAATACGGTTTATTTGTCACATTGCACATAAGTGCAAGTGAAATGAATATGATACCCACAGATACTGTTTGGAATATCTTGATCCTTAAGATGATTCCAAGGACTTATTTCTCGATTTGTGCATAATTACGCTCAATCTTGGTAAGTGTGTGTGATACAAATGCTATAGGCCTGTCTTGTCCATGTTCCATTACATGTGAAATTACAGCTGCTATCCCACAGCTAGACGCATTACAAGCTAACTTTAACTCGTGATTTGTATCATAGTAAACAAGTAATGCATCACTGGTCCAGCTTTTCTTACATACATCATAAGCATTTTGTTGTTTTTTGGACCATTCACATTTTTTATCCTTGTTCAACAACTTGTGAAGATAGCTAGCTTTGTTGCTAACTTGGTAAGAAGCGTGAGTAATACTGTACCATACCCAGGAAGGAGCGGAGTTGAGACACTTTCTGTGGTATTGGTAGGTTTGCTATAGCTTCAATCTTTTCCTTCACTGGTTGTAGTCCATGTTGATCCACTTTCAAACCAAGATACACTACTTCGGTCTGTAAGAATGCAGATTTGTTCTTTTCAACTTTATATTGTGATCATCAAGCCATTTCAACACTTCACTGAGTATCTCCAGATTCTCATCCTCAGTAACAGTCGCAATCAGCAAGTCATCTTGATTGCTCAAACAACGTGATGTCCCTTGCAGAATCTTGCCATTGTAGCTTGGATGCTGACTTCACTCCATAGGGTAGTTTTGTGTAGGAACACAGCCCCAAGTGTGTGTTTATCGTTAGGTACTGCTGGCTCTTACGATCAACATTTAGCTGAGCATATGCATGTAGCATAGAGAATACCTTGGAACCAGCAAGTTCAGCATATAAATCATATGAGGTTGGTAGTGGATACTGTTCATCATCTACTGCCTGATTGATAGTCACTTCGTAGTCTCCACACAATCTCACCGTGTTGTCTGCTTTCTGAACCACCACTATTGGAGTAGCCCAATCACTGCGATCTGTTTTAACCAGTACACCGTTTTGTTCCAAATTTTTGATTTCAGCTTTACTTAAAAGCTTTACTTATCAACAAATATAGCATTGGTCGCTGTCTACAGTAGACATGTTCCACATCGGGTCGAATCCTGATGTGTGCTTGCTCACCCTTTATGCCGTCATAGCTGTCATTGAACATAGCATGATGTTTCTGCAGCAACTGATTCAGTTGTGCTTGCGCTTCGACTTGGAATACAGATTTCCAGCACAGTTTCAGTAACTCGCAACAACTATTGGCAACTTCAAAGTCTTGCCTTTTTGTTGTACATCACAAACCATCTCTCCAAATGTCTCCGATACTTCTCCAGAGTACGTTTTCAGCTGAACGTTTGTTTCTGTGATAAGCATATTGCTAAATTTGGATTCATGTGTCTTTGCTTATAATTGTGCAATCAGCACCTTACCAATTCCAGTCAAGCTGAGACGATTCCTTGCAGAAATACTGGGCACAGATCACCAAAGATTATAGAGGAGCATACACATAGCGGTATCGATTGTTCACTTTGACCCTTGTCTGTAAGTCTTCCAGTCCAAGTTTATCAATCTCTGACTCTTCTTCGAGGTTTATGAATCCCACGCATTTGGTTTTGTCGAGCCTTTTGTTTTGCTTTGTCCTGTGATGGTGTTCTGCATGCTGATGCAATATGGTCTTTCTTTTGACGGTTGTAGCACGTAGAGTCCTTGAACTGGCATTTACTTTGTGTTGACCTTGCATCGATAGCACATATCTGTGCTTTTCCCAGAACTTTGCTGTGAAGGCCTTTTCCCTGTCTTGTCATGCTTGTGTCTTCGAACTGCCTTTTGACTGTTGACTGTGCCAGCAAGTGATGTAAAAGTGACTGTGCCAAAAGTACATGGCATCTTCAAGCAGTTTTGCATGCCAAATCAAAGGTAGGAGCTTGTGTGTTCATTAATTTTGATTGGATTCGCTCATCCAGCATCCCACATACAAATCTATCACGCAAAGCTCGATCCAGAAATGTTGCAAAATTGCAGTGTAGAGCCAGCTTCCTCAATGAGACAATGTGTTCACTCACAGACTCACCAGTTTTCTTGTTTGAAATTTGTAAATTTCTGCAATCACTACGGGCTTAAGGTTGAAGCGAGCATCAAGTTTGGAAAGAACAGTCTCAAATGAAACATTCCTTACTTTCTCTGGGGCTAGGATGTTGGTAAGAGTTTCATAAACTTTAGGACTAATTTCAGTTAATGGAATGGATTTCTTTCGTTCTTGGATGGCCTTGTTTTGTGCTCTTACATCCTCTGTTTTTTCAGCTTCAATAATGTAATTTGCAATAAAATACATTTCCATTCGAGGTAATGGTTTCACAGTTCTTGTCGAAAGTTCCTAGTCGGCCAATGTATATCAAGGTTGCCATCTTGCCCCGTAGACACAACTCAAAGATAGCTTGACAAACTCTAGACGATTTGTATGATTGTATTGCAAAACAGTCCTGCGCAGTATTTAATGGTTGAGTTCACTAACTCTATCCGATCCTCATTGTAAGATATTACAGCTTCAGCATGTAGATAGAAACAAGCAAAGGTTTTCAGTACAAGCTGTTGCCAGTGTGGGTCTTCCTTATTTTACAAAAGTACACTGCACATACTCACACATACTCATGAGACTGATAAGATGTTGAATATATCACATGACACAACATATCATTCTAGTACTCAGTTCTTATAGTTACAGTTACCATTATATACACTACAAATCTATAAGCCCACATCTTTGGGACGTGGGAGGAAACCAGAGCACCCGGTGGAAACCCACACACTCACAGGGGGAATGTTCAAACTCTACACAGACAGCACCTCAGGCAAACACCCGAACCTGGGTGTCCAGCGTTGCAATAATAACAGTTGCACCACAGGTGAACAAAACAATAATTTCAGTATGAGGAAAATGTAATGAGATGGGTGTTAATAAAATCAAGTTGAGACTGGGATATCAACCATCAGAATGACAGAATACATTTTGAACGTAGCAAAAGGATGTAGCGAGGGAAAGACAATTGCTCGGAGATGAATGTGATGTATCATCAAAAGAATCGGCTTGATGAATGCTTCTATTGTTTTGTTTGGTCAAACACTGTTAAATGGAGGGGGGGAAATGTGCCTGTTTCTGACATCTGCTGTGACATTATGTAGGTGCTTTCAACAAAGGTATTTAAGATATAAAAACACAACCAGGTAAATAATATAGTATAACTGGACATTTTATTTAATGTTAGTGTAATACAGAAAATTCATCATTTTGATGCACTGATCAAAACAGTACCAAAACTGAATAGCAACTAGGATTTTATTTTAAAAACCTGTTCATCATTAAATGCAATAAATACAGAGAATGTTGGAAATGAAGGGAGGATGTCAGCATCAGTCAAGAGAGGGATATTTTATGATATTTCAAGCATATAACCTCTTCAGGGTATAACAATCCTGATTGCAATGTTCAATCAGGACCCCATTACCTGCTTCACTACAGATTGTTAACAGCTGTTTATTTATTTCCAGAATATTGTTTTTATATCACATTTCTATCATTTGTCCTTTTCTTTTTCATTATTATTTGTAACCAGCTTATGTTTCTACTCTAATAGCATATAGCTGAACCATCATAATCAGGGCTCGAAATTAACAGTTGCCCGGGTGCTATTGACCACTCAAAGTGCAGCCGGGCAACCTAAATGCCGACTCATTTTGCCCGCCTTGGCAATCAAATACTGGTTTATACTGATAGACACAAAAAACTGGAGTAACTCCGCGGGTCAGGCAGCATCTCTGGAGAATAGGAACGTGACGTTACGTGTCGGCGGCGGCGGCTGTATTCGTCTAGTATCTTTGATTGTGGGGCAAAGATACTAGGTGCTTGGTGGCGAAGGTTCGGAATGAATGACGGGCTCCGAACAGCGGCAGCAGCGGCAACAGCGGCCGCGACAGCGGCTCCATCGCCTCCTCCTCCCGCACCCCGCCCGGTGGAAGGAGGCCTCCCTCTCCCTCCCCCTCCCTACTCCCGGCCTCGGCGTGAGAGAGCGGTTGTGATCGCCCTAATAACGGCCACTTTCAATACAACCCTCTCGCACGCCGAGGCCAGGAGGAGGGAGAGGGAGGCGGAGCCCTCCTTCCGCCGTCTGAAGCAGCTGCATGACAGATCCTATAACTATAGGATCTTTGAGCTGGACCGCTCGGCCCCGCACCTTCCAGTCGGCTGGCGGAGGAGGGGTGATGCCCCCCTCCACCTCTCTTATCCTGGTACCCTCCTCTCCGTCCCGCACTGATCCCCATTCCCTCCTCCTCTATTCAGTCCTCACTGACATCTCCGATCCACTCTGTCCTGACCCCCCCCCCCCAATCCATCCATCAACAAGAATGGGGGGGGAACAATTTGAAGAAGGGTCTCGGCCCGAAACGTTGCCCATTTCCTTAGCTCCATAGGTGCTGCCTCACCCGCTGAATTTCTCCAGCATTTTTGTCTACCCCCATTCATCCTGTACTGATTCTCCCCCCCCCCCCATCCTTCCGTACTGACCCCCCATTAACACCACTGACATCTCCCCTCACAATTTTACATACTCCAATCAACACGTACTAATTCACCTGCCTCAATCCATCCATTCCGCGCTGATTGCCTTCTCAAACCCCCCACCGCCATCTATCCACCCCGCACTGATTGATAACGGAATGCAATCAAATGTGTTTTAATTCCCAATGTTATTATTTGTTTTGACATCTTTAAACATATTACCAAAAGAATATTTGCTGCAGTTATGTCCTCTGGCCATCTCTTGTCAATTAGTGTAATGTTTAACCTGTCAGATGGGTATAGTCGGTTTTAACAGCTATTATCATAAAATGCCTTTAGAAATTTCCTTGCAACCTGTATATTTTGTTATGGATAAATTATGGGGGAAGCGAGAGTGTTTCTGTGCCAATAGCAATAACGATCCATGCTATGGCCATGTCATGGTAATTTTCAGTCCTTCACAGAAAACATGCTTGCATCAATTGCAATGTGTAAAAAGAGTTGAGATATTGTACTGTAATTTTGCTGCATGTCATTGCGGTATATATAATGTCTTAATTGGTGAATATGTTTTGTTTGTGACTTTATTTGAAGCAGAAATAATATGTGAATGTAGACAAAAGTGCTGGAGAAACTCAGCGGATGCGGCAGCATCTATGGAGCGAAGGAAATGGGCAACGTTTCGGGCCGAAACCCTTCTTCAGACTGATGGGTTTTGGCCTGAAACTTTGCCTATTTCCTTCACTCCATAGATGCTGCTGCACCTGCTGAGTTTCTCCAGCACTTTTGTCTACCTTCGATTTTCCAGCATCTGCAGTTCCTTCTTGAACATAATATGTGAATGCTTCATTGAGCATAATTCCAACTGGTAACTATGCACTTCGTCCAAGCACATTATCACACGCTTCATGCAAAGCGTCTTAAATGACCACCTAAACTGTCATTTGGCAACCTAAAAAGCTGTCAAGGTTGCCCGGCTGGCAACAGGGAAAAAAAGTTACGCGAGAGCCCTGATAACCTGTTCGAATTGTTGGATTAAAACTGAAAGTTTTCACAGGTATTTATACACTTCTCTTGTACATGATTACTTTTCTCCACTGAAGTTTATGATAGTAGCAAGCACTGAGAAAACTATATATGTCCTTATAACATCACAAATTTAGGCCAAATCTAAATGGCATAGCATAAAGGAAACACCTTACCATCTTCATTTGAGAAGCAGGCGAGATATGTTTATGTTATGACTGCAAACTTCCTGAAGTGTGAATTGTTTCATTGTGAAGCTGCCGTGAAAACAAGGTATCATGATGATCATAACAGATCATTGTAGTGAAATAATAAGTGACCAACTCCAACAGTATTTGAGCATTATGGTGGCAGAACTAGTAGAGCTGCTGTCTCACAGTTTCTGCTACCAGGATCCAGTGTAGACACTTGATGCTGTCTGTATGGAATTTGCACATTCTCCCATCAGGTGCTTGATGGCTGACTCATATCACTCTGATTATTAAAATGTGTCTTTGAAGACCCATTTTCTTGACTATTTTCTCAAGAAAACATGTTTGTGTTTTAGTTTCTGAAATTATACGTTCAATTGTCATGGTTTCTATACACAGCAGAAAAAAAAATATTTGGGAACAGTATTTTGGAAATATGAATTCTATTCTGGAATTGAATACAATTGAGTGTAAAGAAAGTTCCCAACCTGAAACGTCATCCATCCTATTTCTCCAGCAATGCTGCTGCCTGACCCACTGAGTTACTCCAGCACTTTGTGTCTATCTTTGGCATAAATTGTCTCGAGCGATGGTTTCTCTTTGAATTTTTAGTCTCATTGACACCAAATTGCTCTTTCAAATCCCATGGCACCAAATTCTCTGAAAGAATTAAAGTGTTTTTCTACAAGGATTGTAATTTTCAGGAACACATGGATTGCCTACTCATAGCACTCAATCGGTTCAGTTTATCTGGGTTCCTGTTTATAGAACAGAAATCAGCAGCCACACTTACTACCAGTAATGTTCATTGTCTACATTTCCAACATCCTTCAGTCGGTTAGTGTCATATATCATGGAAACAGCCCCTTCGGCCGTAACTTGCCTATGCCGAGCAAGATGCCCTATCTACACGTCACACCTGCTCGTGTTTGGCCCATATTCCTCTAAACCTTTCTTATCCATGTACCTATCCAAATGCCTCTTAACTGTTATTATTGTACCTGCCTCAACTACCTTCTCAGGCAGCTTGCTCCATATACCCACCACCCTCTGTGTGAAAACGTTGGCCCTCAGGTTCCTATTAAATATTTTCCTTTTCACCTAAACCTTCTCTGGGTAAAAGACTCTGTGCATTCACCTCATAATTTTATACACTTCTATAAGATCACCCCTCATCCCCCTGCGCTCCAAGGCATAGTCCTACCTAGCCTGTTCAACCTCTCCTTATAGCTCAGGCCTTAAAGTCCTGGCAACTGCTCGGAAACATTTTCTCTTGCCTGCCCTGAAAGCTACCCATGCTCAGAGTAATTTAATATATAAATGATATGGTTTTAAGATGAATAGACTTAAAAAATGATGGTTCAGGTATATGAATTGAGAGTTATGGCTATCTAGTGACGTTGTCAAGATGACGAGGCCATTTTTTTTGCAAATCACCTAATTCTGGCAATAGCAGGGAGATCCAGATTTGTCATCGGTTACCCCTCGTGTCTTGTAAGATCTGAACAAATTCAATTATCAGCAGATTATTCGGGTTTGAAAAGTGAGGGTCGGGGGAGCTCGTATCTCATTAAAGAGGAATCTAAAAAGTTGAGAGGTGTAAATAAGATGAATGGTCACGGTCTTTTTCCTCAGGGTTGGGGGAGTTCAAAACTAGAGGGCATTGATTTAAGATGAGAGGGAAAGATTTAAAAGAGACATGAAGGGAAACTTTTTCACACAGATGGTGGTGCGTATATGGAATGAGCAGTAAGTGGAAGCTGTAGAGGGGTACAATTACAATGTTTAAAGGACATTTTATTTGTTGCATGGGTGGGAAAGGTTTAGAGATATGGGCCAAATGCAGACAGACAGACAGACAGACATATCAGCATGAACAAATTGGGCCAAAGGGCCTGTTTCCATGACTATGAAGTTGCTTTCTGTGATGTGGAATGTTTCTGAACACAGCAAGCATAGACTTAATTCTCTAGATTAGAAGAGTGAAAGGTGACAGATACGTATATTCAACATAAGCAGTCACTTTCAGTATAAATTCCTGGAGTTGATGGCAGATGCCAAGGAGGCAGTGGAACTGCTCACTCCCATACTGCCCAATCCGGACCACCCAGATATTGCCAGAAATTGGGTGATTTGCTGGGAAATTGGCCTCATCATCTTAACAACATCAGTGCATGGCCTTTAATACACATATACCCGAACACTTGTATTTTTAAATCTGGTCAGCTTAAAGGAATGTCACATATGAAAAAAATCTAACTGACTAAACGATACCAGTACTTGAAGCAATCAAGTTTGAAGTGGAAACATCACCAATACTTTGGTGGGCCAGTCTTAATTATCAGATCAAAAGGATTAGCTGCATGAGAGAAACTGTCAATGTTCTGACAGATAATTATTTTCACGATCACTGTTCATCTTTGGGGATTTAAAATAAACTCCTCCCTCAGGGCTGTGGACTCTGTCCAACATTCTGAGGTCTAAAATCTTGTACAGACCTCAGCTCTTCAGCATTGGATGTGGTACTCATTACAGCTGTTGTTTGAAGATTTTGTACTTTGTTCCTGTTAAAATGAAACAAAGTATATCAAATCACCAGCAAATTGCAACCAAATTTTGTAACCAGAATACTAAAATGATAGTTTTGGTTGTAGGTGTATTTGGAAAATCATTTGGGAGATGGATGGCAGATTTCCGTCTTTCAATTCTTGTGCTGAAGTTTATGTTATATACACTGTTTTCCTTCATGGTGTCATCACATATTAAATCTCAAGTTACCTAAGGGATCGCAGCTCTTTCAATTTCCTCTGTGCTCCAATCCCTAATAGAGCGATTTGTAAATCGAATGTGTCAATCTCATTATTTGGTTCACCTGCTCTAGTGCAGACTAGATGATTCGGCATGTTTTTTATGTAAGTCATGGAAGCCTAGGAAAATTTATCATTCAAGTACAAAGCTGTCATCTTGTTATTTTTAATATATCTCCACATCTTCACCTACAATTTCCTCTCAAAGCTCCTTGGATATGCTGCGGCCTCCCAGATTCGCTATTTGAATCTAGTTTCTGCTCCAGTCAACAGTTCCAAAACAGGTCCTTATCAGAGTCACAAATGATATTCAAAGTCAGAGTGACAAAGATTAATCGGTACCGTCTTGACCTACCTACAGTAAGTAATCCACAATTGAAATTTTACTCCAAGCACTTCACTATCACCCATTTGAGTGAGGCCACACTCACTTTCTTTCTGTTTATCTGCATCTATCCCATTACAACCAAAATATTTTATGCTAATGATCACGTGTGGCTTCTCTGATGTTTCCCTAAGGTTCTCCATTTTGCTACTGACAAAGATAGAAGATGGGTTCAAATGTAGCTATTTTGTTGTATGGGTCCATTGCACTGCTAATCGACTTCATTACCCTGTTCCCTTCTTCCCCCATAGCCCCCAGTCCTTTGGGCTTTATGAGATATATCTATCTCCTTCTTAAACATTTAATGACTTGGCTTCTTCCCCATTTCTATAGCAGAGAATTCTCCAGTTTCATAATCCTCTGGGTGAAGAAATGGCTCCTGATATTGGTGATCCTCAGTCTGGTTCTGGACTCTCCATCCATCAGGAACATTCTCTGAATGGTCTTATTACGATTGTACACGTTTCCATGAGATTTCCACCCATTCTTACATATTCCAATGAATATAATCCTAACTGACTCAATCTCTCCACATACACCAATCCTGCCTTCTCAGGAATCAGTGTAATAATTTATTTTGTTGCAGTCTTTTTAAGGTAAGTACATTCCTCCTCAGATAAAGAGACAAAATCTATACAAATAATTGCACCTGAGCTCTCAGCAAGGCATTGTTCTTGCTGCTGTACTCAAATCCTCTGGTAGTGAATGGCATCATATCATATGCCTGAATAACTGCTTGTTCAACCTAAATACTTATTTTCAGTGACGGGTGTACAGCAATTCATTACACCTGTTCCTTTTCCCAATCTATAAACCTTTGGCATATCTCCAGTGACACATGCACCATAGAGAGCATACTGTCGGGTGGCATCGCAGCTTGGTTAGGGAATAACTCTGCCCAAACCACACGAAGTTGCAGAGTTGTGAATGTAGCCGAATCCATCACACAGACCAAACTTCCATTTTTCGGAGGCACTTCACGCTGCCTCAGAAAAGCAGCCAACATAATCAACAACTAGTCCCACCCCGGCCTTCCATTCGACATAAGGTACAGGAACAGCTTCTCTGTTATCAGCTACTCAACTGTCCTTCCATAAGTTAAAGTATTATTCGATTCACCTCTACCCCATTGAGGACATGGGACTTTGTATCTGGAACTGTTGCGCTACAATGCTGAGAACTATCTTCTGCATTCTGTATGTTCCCCATTAATGCATCTATTGTACTTGAGTTTGAGTATGGTTTATCTGATCTGTTTTGATAGCATGCAACACAAAGCTTTCCACAGTACCTCGGTATGAGTAACAACAATAAGCCTAAACGTAATTTGTGTAAACATTCTCTGAATATTATCCGTTGCCAATCAATTTAATATCACAATCTATCATAGCCAATTTGTCTTTTATTCCATCGTATTATTTTATTCAGATTCAAGACCCTAGTTTCTGATTGAAGCTACTTTACATTTTGATAGAATTGATAGAATTTATTGCCACACAACCAGGGGCGGTGGAATTTTGGGTTGTGAGCAGCGGTACAATAATAAAGAACACACAACCACAATAAAAATGTAACACAAACATCCACCACAGCATTCATCATTGTGGTGGAAGGCACAGAACTTGGCCAGTCCTCCTCCATTTTCCCCTGTGGTCGGGACCTCCACCCTCCGCAGCCGTTGCTGCGGGCGTCCAGATGGTAAGGGACAAAGTCAAAGGCAAGGTAAGTCCAGGACCGGCTCTTCCCCACCGGAGACCGCGGCTTCAGTCTGGTGTAGGCAGCAGGCCGGCGGTCGAAGATTTAAGGTTCCCGCCGCGCCGCAGCCAGAAGCACCGCAGACTGCAGGGCCGGTGGTCGAAGTTCCCCTCCAGGGGTGATGGTAGGTCCATGCCGGACCCAGGGTAGAAGTTGGCCGCAGGCCGGCAGTGATGGCTTCTTCTTCCCCCGGGTCCCCCACGAGGGATCCCGGGCTGTAGACGCCACGCCAGCTGGAGCTGTGCAGACCGCGGCTTCAGGCTGCCGGCTGCCCCGGGCCAGCGAAACGGAGCGCTTCCCTCCAGCAAGCCCCAGCAAGGGCTCACCCGCTCCACGCCGAGAGTCCACACTGCGCCCGCCGCTGAAGCCCCGGGCGCGTCTCTGGGAAAGGCCGCGCCGATCCTTGCTGTTAGGCCACGGGGGAGGCGACCTGGAAAAAGTCGCCTCTCCGTGGAGGAGGCGGCCGAAACGGTTTCCACCTTACCCCTCCACACCACCCCCCACACAAAACACACCGAGAAACATCAAAAACATACTTTAAAACATACTAAAAAAAATAAAAAAAGTTGGAAAAAAAACTAACGCGCTGCTGACAGGCTGCTGCCACTGCAGCGCCCCCTCTATATTTAATGACGAACTGGACTAAGTGGGACCCGTTGGGTCCCAGCATCACACGGGAGGGCTGGTCACCAACGCAATATTCCACCTCTCCACCAATTCCAATACTGCTCGCCAGTGGGGGTGGGGGGTGGGGCTGTCTGTTGCGCTAGTATGGGTGTTGCCGGCTGAAGGTACTGGTTTCCAGAGGGCTAGTATAGACATTGTGGGCCGTATGGATGCTTGGGCAGGCATCCAACTGTTGCAACGATTTTAAAAGCCAAGCCAAGGCAAACAATTGGGCTGCAGACACCCGACAACCAGTATTCATTTTGTGAACACAAACTTGTCAAAAAGGCGAGGCAAACAATTGGGCTGCAGACACCCGACGACCAAAATTCATTTTGTGGACACAAACTTGTTATAAAAAGGCGAGGCAAACAATTGGGCTGCAGACACCCGACAACCAAAATTCATTTTGTGAACACAAACTTTGTTAAAAAAAGGCGAGGCAAACAATTAGGCTGCAGACACCCGACAACCAAAATTCATTTTGTGAACACAAACTTGTTAAAAAAAGGCGAGGCAAATAATTGGGCTGCAGACATCCGACAACCAAAATTCATTTTGTGAACACAAACTTGTCAAAAAGGCGAGGCAAACAATTGGGCTGCAGCCACCTTACAGCCGCATCGAGGGCACTCACCGTGGAGTAGACGTGCGTTCAGTGTTATTCGCAGCTCAGAGAGCCGTGACCCTCTCACTTCCTGGTCTGGCAGAGACTAGGTGAGGCACGACACTTCCTGGTTTTATAGTCCCTCCCCCTGCCGCCAGCGGGGGTAGCAGAGAGAATGGGGAATTTTGTGAAAACATTAATATCTCTCATTTTTCATCGACGGAAAAGATCCTCCGCACTCATACGGCGGAGGGGGGCTCTGAGCAAGGTGGCCAAAAATGACGGCCGTAGGTGGCGGCGTTCTCTCGGAAATCGCAGCACAGTGGGCCAAAAGAGGTCAAGATCAGAGATTTAGTAATATAGATGTTCTTCCTAAAACACAACAAGGTTGTTAATTATTGCTTTCTCATTATACCATGCCCAATCAAATGAGAATTTTGTTCATAGAAAATAGGTGCAGGAGGAGGCCATTCGGCCCTTCGAGCCAGCACCGCCATTCATTATAGGAAAGATGCTATTAAGCTGAAAGAGTGCACAGAAAATATTCGAGAATGTTGCCAGCACTCGAGGAACTGAGCTAAACGGAGAGATTGAAAAGGCTAGGACTTTATTCCTTGTGTCGCAGAGTCTGAGGAGTGACTTTATAGATGTGTGTAGAATCACGGGGGACCAAGGTAAGATGAATGCAGGATAGAGTAAACAAGAATCAGAGGGTGTAGGTTTAAGGTTTAAGTTGAAAAGGTAAGGATTTGATAGGAACCTGAAGGGCAACTTTTCACAGAAGGTGTGGATGTATGGAACATGCTGCCGGTGAACGTAGTTGAGATGGGCACAATAACAACAGTTAAAAGACACTTGTGTAAAAACGAACTGCAGATGCTGGTTCAAACTGAAGATAGACACAATATGCTGGAGTAACTCAGCGGAACAGGCAGCATTTCTGGAGAGAAGTAATGGGTGACGTTTCGGGTGGAGACCCTCCTTAAAAGAGACCCGGATAGGTACACGAATAAGATAAATCCACGGACATGGATATGGGGCAAATACAAACAAATTAGATTCGCTTAGAGGGGCATCTTGGACGACATGGACAAGTTGGGATGAAGGGTCTGTTTCCAAGTTGCATGACTCAATGACTATATAAATCTAAAACATTTTTGAAAGAGCATGATTAGCAGTTCTTTTTTTAATTCTCACCATCAAAAAATATTATGTATTTAAGCGCATTTATGTAAATACGACTAAGAACATAGTTGCTGTCCATTTTAATAAGAATTCAGCAAAACTTAACTCCTCCATGAACCACAAAAATTACAAAATGTTACTTGTAACACAAATATTTTCATAAATTTCTTATGTAATTTCTTATTGCATTAAATATTGTTGAGCTGTGGTTAAATACTGGCTAGTTTATTGTCAAATTACAATTTATTTTTCAGGAGATTATTATAAAATTGATAAACTCATTTTGCTTTGCAGAATGATGAGATTGTAACCTGGTGTGAAGGCCACAGGAGATGCACACAGGTAAGTGGTGCTACAGTTTTATTTCCAATATAATTCAAATACAATCCCATTTTGCAACTTGCATTAAATGTATTTCTTAGCTATGTGCTTATAAAACAGTTGGATCATGTCATTCTTTTTAACACAGTTCCTGCAATAGTCAATGGTTTATTTGTAAATAAAGCAGCAGGTTTCCTGAAGTTTGCTGATGGGATTAGATGGATTACATGAAGGAAGAGAAAAAGAAAGGTGATAATGGGACATTATGGATCTCGCCTAAAGGGGTCTTTAGAAGTATGTTTAAGCTGCTGAACCTTTTTGCTTCAGTTTACCCGACTGGAACATGATCACACGCATCATACGCCTTGGACATCCACACACCTGGAAGTGATTTTATAATATTACGACCTAATCATTATTTCAATTGGTCTTGCTAAACTGAAGCTGGGGCATTCCAATTTCTGTCTGCCATTTCTGTTTGTGGATTGTCAAATATTTTTTGTGCTGGCTTTCAGATGTGATTACATTGCTCGATGCATTGCATGTTATGCACAGGAATATATAGACAAGAAAATAGGAGCAGGTGTTCCTATACACCTCAGTTACAAATGACTGTCATCCTACATTGTAACTAGAAGACCTTTAGACAGATATATGGGTAGAAAGGGATTTGATGGCCAAATACAGGCAAATGGAATTAGCCCAATATTTGAAGAAGGGTTTCGGCCCGAAACATTGCCTATTTCCTTCGCTCCATAGATGCTGCTGCACCCACTGAGTTTCTCCAGCACTTTTGTCTAGCCCAATATTCCAACTGGGTCGGCATGAACAAGGTGGGCCGAAGGGCCTATTTCAAAGCTGTTCATCTTTATAAATCAATGAATTTATAACAATGTCCACTTGTACAAGACTTTTCCACATATAGAAGTCTCCCAACATTCACCTTGTTGTGCCCCTTGAGGATTCGTTAAGATCATTAATTCTGTTAAACTTCAAATAATTCAGCGAAGGCCTCGAACAGCTATCAGGTTAAAATCCAGCCCCAATTTGAAGTGCCATGAGCATGTATCAAATCATGAAACAAGTTAGCAGTGCCATGCCAATGTGAGTCTCAAACCGTGATGGTAACTTTATTTTGACTCATCTATGAGATGTGGGCATCAAGTGCAGGTTCAATATTTATTGCTTGGTGTTAATTGTGTTTGAGAAGGTGATGGTGAGTCACACTCTTCAATTGCTGAAGTCCATGTGTTGAAAATATTCCCACCGTTGTACAAATATTCATACAGATTGGAAAAGGCAGCAGAATTTCTTTGCTAATTGATGTCAATAATCCAGATGAGATTTTTCAACATATTGGCAGTTTTGGGTTCAATAATTCTGATTCATACCAGATATTTAAATTAGTGGAAGTTAATTTTCTTCCCTGTCATGGTTTATAGAAGACAACATGCTGTTGACATTATTTTAATTGTTTTATCTGCCTATTACTTGTGCTTTAAGGAATTATATATCTGAATCTTCATGTCTCTGTGTTTATTAATACCCTTCAACATCTGTCCATTAACCATTACATGCCCATTCTTAATTCTTCTTTCAAAAATATTTTATCAAGAACTTCCCAATATTCAATTGGCTCTGCAACTCACTGTTCTATATTATTTCCATACACTTTTCAATTGCTTTGTACCCGTTGTAGGCACATTGATTTCCACAACATCTACATTCAGACAAACCAAAACATGGTACTGGGGCACATCTTGTACTTAGCAACATTAGATTTTCCCCCCTTACCTTTAAGTACAAAGCAGCTTAATATTTAAATGTTTATATTTCATTTTGAAGCAGCAGCAGGTAATTTTGCCTAGAGAGTAGGCAATGGGATCAATCCCATTTCAACACTAACTTTCTGGAAACAAACAATGGCATGGCAATAGCATCTGGGCATTGTCCACCAATTCATCAATTTTGAAATATAGGATCTGGGAAAGAAAGAGAAGAAGCATTTGTGTGTGAATGTCCATAGAATAAAGAGAGGGAACAAAGGATCGAACTGAGAAAAAGAGAAAGCCAATTTACGAAATATTATAACAATTTAAATCTTAAAAACAATCAGAGAACAATTCATTCGATGCAGGATTGAGAACAAACTATTTAAGTTATTTTTCTTTTGGACTGGAGGGATTGATTGGTATTGCATCAAAATTGTCATATTGTTCCATGTTGGCTGTATTTCTAATAATGAGCCCAAATCTGTAAAATAATAATAGGAAATTAACATGAAAATCTGGAAAATTCTCAAAGGTAACAGGGAGGTTGCAAATGACTGAATATTATAAAGTAACTATTAAGTTTGTGGGGTTTATAACGGGCATATTTCTTCCTCCTCTAAAATTCATTGTCATTGTGCAGGAATAATCACTTGATTATTAACACAACTTTATTTCTCCAGGAAGATTTGTCCCCAAATTTCTCTGATTCAGGCAACATGCAGTCAATTTCTTCTCATGTTGCTGGCATTACTTATGTTTAGTTTAGTTACGTTTATTATTGTCACATGTACCAAGGTACAGCGAAAAGCTTTGGTTGCATGCTATCCAGTCAAAGAAAAGACTATAGATTATTATAATCAAGCCGTCTACAGTGTACAGATAAAAGATAAAGGTTACAATATTTAGTGCAAGAAAAAGTCCAATTAAAGGTAGTTTAAAGATCTCCAATGAGGAAGGTGAGATGTCAGGATCACACTCTAGCTGGTGAGAGGACGGTTCACTTGCCTGATAGCAGCTGGAAAGAAACTGTCCCTGAATCTGGAGATATTCTCCCTGATAACTTTTATAACTTTTCCAACTACGGTGTCTGCACTGTTTCCTTTAACCAACTAGTTACTCCAAAATAAAACATCATATTTGTCAAAAGAAAGTTGAATTTAATAGATCCATCCTATGGCTATATTCTCCACAGAATATTTATTCATACATAGATAATATTGCTCTGTCTGTATATAATTTTTCTTTAAGTAGTTCAACCAGCGCTCAATCCAAGATATTTCTTGTTTTTTTGCCCTTATCTCTATCCAATTTTCCTACCCATTTTATCTGTCAGAGCAACTTGTCTCAGAATCCTGAGCAAAAAAACAATTTTGATCATGCACTGTATGTTCTATATTGTTCTTCACTGCCACTATTCTATATAAACTGGGATTATCTGATGGTCGAGTTACATTTTTCAGTTTTTAAAGTTTTATTTAATTTCAGATATGCCTTTTCAATTATTGTTTTATAAAAAAGTTAAAATCTAATGTTTCTCAGAATAATGCCTGGATTAGTGGGTATTAGTTGGAGGGAGAGGTTGGATAGAATTGGATTGTTTTGTCTGGTACGCCGGAGGTTGCAGGAAGGCCTGATAGAAGTATATACAATTATGATAGAAATAGATAAGGTAGACAATCAGAACTTTTTCCCAGAATGGAAACATCAAAAACTAGACAGCATAGATATAGATGATTGGGGCAAATTTTATATGCAGAACATGATGTTTACACAGAGGGTTGTGAGTGCCTGGAACACACTGCTGTTGAAGCAGGTACATTAGTGGCATTTAAAAGACTTTTGGATAGACATATGGATATGCAGGAAATGGAGGGATATGGGTTATGTGCAGATAAACATGTGATCTGCATAAGTGATTAGGAATAAAGGTGTAGACTATTTTCTAAATGGGATGAAAATCCAGAAATCAGAGGTGCAAAGGGACTTGGAAGTGCAGGTGCAGGATTCCCAAAAAGTTAATCTTCAAATCGAATCGGTAGTAAAGAAACCAAATTCAGTGCTAACATTTATTTCAAGAGGACTTTAAACAAAAAAAGGGATGTAATGTTGAGACTCTATAAGGTGCTGGTAAGGCCACATTTGGAATATTGTGAGCCATTTTGGGCACCATATATGAGGAAAGATGTGCTGGCTCTGGAGAGGGTCCAGAGGAGGTTTACAAGATATATCCCAGGAATGAGTAGGTGAACCTATGATGAGCATTTGTCGGCACTGGGCCTGTACTCGCTGGAGTTTGGAAGAATGAGGGGAGACCTCATTGAAACATACAGAATAGAGAAAGGTTTGGATAGAGTGGATGTGGAGAGGATGTTTCCACTAGTGGGAGAGTCTAGGACTAGAGGTCATAGCCTCAGAATTAGAGGACGTTCTTTTAGGAAGGAGATGTGGAGAAATTTAGTTAGCCAGAGTGTGGTGAATCTGTGGAATTATTTGCCACAGAAAGCTGTGGAGGCCAAGTCAGTGGATATTTTTAAGGTAGAGATAGATATATTCTTGATTAGTACAGGTGTCTGAGATTATGGGGAGAAGGCACGAGAATGGAGTTAGGAGGGAGAGATAGATCAATTAGACTTGATGGGCCGGATGGCTTAATTCTATTCCTGTGCCTTATGACCTTATGATAGTCTTGACATCATATGCAGCACAGACATTGTGGGTCAAAGGGTTTATTCTTTTACTCTACTGTTCTATGTACTGAACTGTCTAATGCTAAAACTTATCACTGCCTTCAGTTTTTATATTGTACCTCAAGTAGCCATTTTCTTACTCACAGCTGGACTCTTTAAAATTTAGAGGTCCCTGCCTATATTATTCAAGGGTATTAGTTTAGCACAGTATTAACTCTTGCCATTAATTAGCTCACACCAGTATTAGAGTATTGATCAAGGAAAAGTCAGGAAGTTCCCAAAAATCAAAATATGTCAGTTGACTTGTTCTTAACTAAGTTAATACAGGGGTAGCAGCCAAATAACAACACACTAATATCTGCAAGTTATGAATGTGCAATGCAAGTTACTTGCTGCAGTGAGTTTGTGAACACCAGGACATGCAGCTCATGCCACATGAGGAACCATCTAATCTGCAGTTGGTTGTATTTCAAGGCTGCAAGTGTCTTCAGTTTGAGTGCTCTATCCTAACCTTTTTGTACAAGAATTCCCAGCTTCGTTATTGCACCAAGCTATGAGAACTGCAGAGTTGCTTACATTTAAGAAAGTTTGAAGGAGAATGTTAGAAAGTTTTCATCTGAGACCAGTTATCATAAAATAGGTAACATTCGGCAGAATGTGATTTTCTTTTTGAGTTCCCAACCAACAAAACCACATGTTGCCTCATGTTGTTGATGCACAAACACTGAAAATATTGAGTCATTAATTTGTCATTTCTGATCAGCAACTAAAAATGTACATGCTATATATAGGTTATTCCTGTTCATCCTGTGGACAACTTGTTTTGAAATCTTAATAACTAGATGTGGCTTCAATAACATATACAAGTTAAAAGCATATCCAAGTGAATGTATGCACTGACATTTCTGAAAGTGAAATTATATGCTGCATTCTTTGGGTTCTCTTTCCAAACAAAAATGTTAAACTAACAATAATGCATTGTTTTGAGTTTAAATAATTAAAAATATATATTTTACAGAAGTTGGACAAAATGTATTTACAGAAGAAAAACATAAAATGAAAACCATATAATGATACAAACTATTTTATGTGCTACCTTCCCATACATTCTTCGTTTATAATTTATTCTAACTCCGTTGAAGAGATGAAAACTTTCATTAAATGGGTATTTTACTAATAAGACATATCTATTTCAAAGCCTGGTTTTAACATACAGTTTTGGTCGCAATTACTGTACAATTATTTGAACTTGTTGACACCTGCAAGTTTAGCACTCGAGTACAGGTTGGAAACAATTATGTACATAGGTACCACTCACCTTGCTGCCTGATCCAAAGAGCAGGTTATAATAAAGACAGCAAGAATGGAATAATGCATTTGCCAGCTAGACTTCTGGACTGATTTAGCAGCATGCCACTTAAAACCAGGTTAAAATTGCAGCTACAGCCACAGTCTCTTCCCCTCCTAGATTAAAGTGTCACATCTCACTGACATGGGCACTGCTCAAACCAGGACAAAGTGATCACATCAAAACTGAAATAGCCTAATTGCTTTCAGATGGAGTCTCTCACATGAAACCAGCAAGAAATAATAGAAAAGGCAAATGTTGTGCCTGATTAAAATAAACCGAATCCTTTCACATCTCAGTTGTTCTGACTTAACTAAATTATCAGGAAAAAATACAATTATAATTTTCAAAGCAAAATGTCATGGGTGTGCAATAGAACTCAGAATCACACAATTTCATTGCTAAGTTCACGGTAAGCAAAGGAACGCTTTAGTGATTTGGCCACAAGCAGTGGAGATTTTAATCAAAAGTTACCTTTCCATCCGTTGCTTATAATACGGCAGTTTTCATTTTAAGTTACAACTATTTTTACTTGGTCTAGACTGCACTAAAAGTAAACAAATTTGTGGTTAGATCTTAATTTGTAGTTGAATCCGTTGTTGGTTAACTCATTAGAGCATTATTAAAGAGAATTAAGAATTCTTAACCTGCTGAATTCTATTCTGCATTTGTGTAATTATTTTCTTGGGAGGGGCAGCCTGCAAAAGATAAAATAACTTGCATTCATATAGAACCTTTCACTTTATTTAAAGGCCATCTATAGCATTCCAAGTCATTTTGGAGTGTAGTAATTGGTGTAATAGAGGAAACATGGGAATTTCAACACAGCAAGCAAGCTCACAAAAAAAGCAGTGTGATAATGGCTGGCAATGCGTTTGGTAATGTTGAGTAAGGAGTAAGTGTTGGTCAGGATATAAGAGTATCTGACCTGCTCGAGTGCTATGGTGTCTTGCAAATCTTGGGAATTATCAGAACTTAATTTTAATAGATCAGCTGGAAGCTTGCATATTGGACATGCAGCACTTGCTCAGTACTGCACTGAACATCAGGATTGGAATCTACCCAATGTTGCTGAGAGGCAAGTGTGCTCTGCATTGAACCATAGCCAGACAAAATCAGTATTTTGTGATACTGTATTTTAATTGAACAATACGCTACAAAGATGTATGACATAATCTTTGGGCGACAGAGTGGCACATCCAGTAGAGAGGCTGCCTCACAGTGGCAAACACCTGGGTTTGATCTTGACCTTGGTGCTGTCTGTGTGGAGTTTACACGTTCCCCCTGTGACCGAGTGGGTTTTCTCTAGGTGCTCCGGTTTCATCCCACATTCAAAGACGTGAGGGTTTGTAGGTGAATTGGCCTCTGTAAATTGCCCCTTGTGTGTAGGGAATGGATGCAAAAATGGGATAACATAAAACTAGTGTGTGATCGGGTGAGCAATGGTTGGCATGGACTCGGTAAACCTAAGGGCCCATTTCCATGCTGTATCTCTAAAATAAAAGAAACTAATACACTACATGTTCATTGATATTGCATGAAACCAGGAATAAATTCAGTTCCAGAAAATCTTGCATTGTGTTGTACACTTGTCGTGTCAAGGAAAGGTTCTCACCACAGCTCATCAAGTTCCCACACTGGGAAATAAGCCTTCACCCCATTTAACCCGAGCCAGGTGTAAACAATGCAAATAATAGATATTTGGAGAGGGTCCATGGGAAAGAAAGTCGAATACATTGGGATTAAAAACAGGATATGGTGGAGTGTCTACCTATTATTCATCTATCTATTGTTGCTTTATGTCCCCCTTTCCCAATTTGTCTTTGATGGTAAGAATGCACCTTTTGCGTGATCCGTTGTATAGTTTAATCACCATTTTAAAATAAACAATTTAGAAAAGTGGGAGTATTTTCTATTCCCAGCTCCTATTTTAATGTTTGGCAATTCCATCTGATCTGGTTGATTTTCATTGTAACATTCAGGAATGAGAGGGCAGAGGGGAGATGGAGACAAAAGCTCCTGTTGTACACTTAACTTGATAATCTTACACTTGATGCACTACTCAGAATATTGCACAAGCTGAGAATCAACTTTTCAGCAGTTACTTGTTCTTTTTTCAGAACGTCATATTTATTTGAAAAGGATTAAGAGCTAGAAATTATGTCTTTTAGGATTTATTATTATTACGGGTTTATAAGATGCAGTCTTGTGACATATTATCCAATTTGCACCTCAGTATGTGCACAAATTGGAGAGATATTTCCATGCAGATTGTAGCAATTTGGGTATTACATTTTGCAAAAGTTGCTACTGATCTTTTCGGTCTTTCGAGTTGAGTGTTGTATGATGCCTCGTGCAGCCTTTTTCCAATAAAAGTGCTATTACAGCAAGCTGGTAAATCATTTCATGCTGACAGGGAAGGGAATTGTCATCTATTGAGCATATTCACGTGGCAGATGTGGAATGACCTGTAGCTACTAATGCAACAAATCTTCCATCTGTGTGAGTTTGTGTGACAGTCAGCTCCATCAACATCTGACATATTTGAAATTGTTATAATGATCGTAATAAAATTTGTAACCAGATGCAAATTCCAGACACGAACCAAGAGGCACTTTGATCAAGATGGGTTATACCTCTCTCTGGATAGTGCCTTGCAATGTTAACCTTTTTTTTACATTGCAGCTGCATCCATTTTAAACATTACTACAACTTGTACATTTTCTCACCAACTGTTTTTCTAAGCACAATGTTGAAAATTTAAATGTTATCAGAATAAGCTAATTAAATTGAAATTAATCTTTTATTTTAGTAGCTCTTGCATGATAATAGCATAAAAGGGCTCAATTTTACCCGAAACGTTACCTATTTCCTTCGCTCCATAGATGCTGCTGCACCCGCTGAGTTTCTCCAGCATTTTTGTGTACCTTCAATTTTCCTATACGTTGTTTTATGCTGTTAATTATCTAGCACCGTGCGATGCTTTATAGAATAAGATTCTAAGTTAGGTTATGCCATTCTGAAGAACAGTGCATTATCCTGCTTTTTGGATTTTATAGTCAAGAAGCCAGAGATGCACTTACCTAAGATCCAATGTTATGCAATATGATACATCTTTTAAAATATGACTAGAAATTTCTTGCCACATCTTTTTCCACCAACTACTGATCGCAGTGTTGTGCTGTTGCACCTGTTTACCCTTCAGCTAGAAATTATCGTGCTTCCTGCATCTTTTGCAGCACAGTTCACTTTGTAAGTCAGTGAGGCAGGAAGAAAAATCAGTCCAGTCACAGTTATATTATGCAGACAGTGAGTTCTTTGTGCAGTACATTGACACATTGACAGATTTCAGGAGACACTTCTCGATAAACTGATTTCCGTTTCCATGAAACTTTCCATGATGATAAATCCACTAATTTGTGTTAGGTATTGTTGACAAGAATAGATAAAAGAAGTACTTATACAGTAATGCAATTACTTTCTCTTCCATAGCTTTCTGTAATATCCAGAAATTAATAGTTTAGAATGATTAGAAATATATTTCTTCTTTAAGCCACAAGAAATGCCACTGCCAGTTTTAAATAACAGGGAAATTTGCTAATATCAAACTCCTTGCGAATGTATTAGAAGGTGAATTGGTAGGGAGAAGGCCTGCAATGAGGATTGCATCCAGAACTTTCTCATCTAGATTGTCCCGTGGGGTTACCTCAGTTATGGGTGAACAGAGAATTGTTAGTTGGAGACTGGCCAGATTCTCCAGAGAGAACAGAAAATTGAATCTCCAGAGAGAAGGGAAAATCTAAGGCTTTTGTGCGAGCCTCAAATGGTTATTGAATCTGTTTGGGCGAGACATTGGAACCAAGCCTCTTAACAACTGGAATATGCCACGGAGAATTTGGAAGAAAGCACATAATCACAAACCCAATATTCCCCTAGAGAAATTCCATAATAATCTGTACTGTCATTGGAAATTATGGTGATTTCAGTAAGGTTCATCAATAGTTTGAATAGATTCAGACCGCATAAAATTTTGTATCTGACTATTTCAAAATGAACGTACTAATTTTGTAAATATGGTGGAGTGACTTTGCTCTTTAAGTCAGATGATAGTGGTCAGGGATTGATTTCAGCTACCTCATAATGGTTTCATGTTGTCATTTGATTCTGTCTAATTTTGGGGATTATATTACTTTCCAAAATGGTAGCTTGATCATCTGCTTAAAGTAGTTGGTGACCTATCTCTTTAATAATTGCACTTAATAAATGCAATAAAAATTGCCCTCCATTTTTTGTCTAGTCCTGGCTGGAGTTCTGGACTTGAACATTGAGATTTTCTAAGTTCTCCATGCAGTAAGTTGCTTGTAAGATTATTTTTCAAACTCATCTGTGTAGATAAAACTGTTTGTCTAAAATATATATGGTTAGCATTTGTCCTGAGCAAAAGGAGTTTATTTTGTTCACACTAAAAATGTCACGTTTTTTTAATTCTTTCCTAACTTACTCTTTCATAAATGATGTTCTCAGCTTCATTAGTGGAAAGAGGGGCATGTGAAATAAGCTTTATGCAATACTTTTGCCCTCCTGGGTTTTCATACACCAGTCAACACTTCATCAGTTGATAAGATTTATCTTCTCTCCCCAAATGTAATAAAAGTAGCTTATGAGCAATTACAGACATGAGATGTTGAACAAAAACAGAACAAGCTGGAATCACTCGGCAGATCAAGAAATACCTATGGAATGAGAAAAAGAGTTTGCAGTCCTTTATCAGAACTCTTTCCACAGATGCTGCATGACCTGCTGAGTATTTCTGCATTTTTTGTTTCTGTTTCAGTTTTAGCCCATCTGCTGTTTAGTTCTAATTTTCACCAACAAAAAGACCATTGTGTTCAATGACTGTACCCTCGCTGAGTATAGACTTTCCCTGGTAAATCTCAAATTAAGCATATAATATTATAAATAAAACCAATTTCACCTGGGATTTTTTAATGTTAACATTGTCAAGAATGTAGCGTGATAAGATATTTCAGCTATTGTTGCTGCACTAGATGTGTAAAATTGTTATCAATTGAGCCTAAAATGCACTCATATCGTGGAGCATGTGTACAATTCAGTAATTTTTAATTTTATAAACTTACCTAAGCTGTTTTTGTTCCTGCCAAAAGTATGGAGGTGCATTAAAATCCAATTAATTCCAAAAATGTATTTCAAAATTCTTGTTGGCAACAATGGAAGCTAAAAGGCTGATGCTGGAAATTTGAAAATGCCAGAAATACTCATCAGACCATGCAGTATCTATGGAAAGAGAAATAGAATCAATATTTCATAATTGTTGACTCTGTTTTTCATTCCTCCGTAAGGGCAGCAGAGCGGTGTAGCATTAGAGCTACTGCCTTACAGCGACAGAGACCCAGGTTCGATCCTGACTACGAGTGTTTGTCTGTACAGAGTTTGTACGTTTTCCCCGTGACCTGCATGGGTTTTTTACGAGACCCTCGGTTTCCTCCCACACTCCAAAGATGTACAGGCTTGTAGGTCAATTATCTTGATATAATTGTAAATGTAAAATAAATTGTCCCTAGTGTGTGTAGGGTAGTGTTAATGTGCGGGGATCGGTGTTCGGCGTGGACTCAATGGGCTGAAGGGCCTGTTTCCATGCTGTATCACTAAACTAAACTAAATTTATCATTCATCATCTAAAGCCATCAGTAAAACCCTTCTATTCCATTTTCTCTACCACCTTTTCCTGTGTGTCTGTAAATGTATCGACATTGTTCACTTCAATCATACTGTATGGTGTGCACTTTATATTATTATCACTGTGCGTAAAAACATTTCTTCTGAATTCACTATTGGATATTTTTGTGACTGTAATATTAATGGCCATGAGTTATGCTCTTACCATGAGCATAACAACGCAGAAACAGGCCCTTCGGCCCACTGAGTCTGTGCCAACCAGCGATCACCCTATACACTAGCACTATCCTATACACTAGGGTTAATTTACAATTTACAGAAGCCAATTAACCAACAAACCTGCACGTCTTTGGAGTGTGGGAGGAAACTGGAGCACCCGAAGATAATCCACGTGATCAGAGGGAGAACATCCAAACTCCGTACAGACAGCACCCGTAGTCAGGATTGAAACCCGGGTGTCTGGCGGTGTAAGGCAGCAACTCTACCATTGCGCCATTGTGCTTGTGTATCTTTTTTGTAATGTGCTTGTGTATTTTTTTTGTAATGTGGCAACCGGAACTGCTGCAGCTCCCTTCAGTGTAGGCTTATTGCAAAAAGGGGGCAATTGATGGGGATTTGTGAGAGAGAGTTGCACAGTTCTAGGCAAATATGAAAAAGTGGGATGGAACTAGAGATTGCTCACCAGGACCCAGCATTGATCCAATGGACTAAATAGTCCGCTTCTGTTTCATTACAAGCATTAGATAGCCAGGTTTTGAATCAGTTTTAACGCAACACCCCTGCTTTTCAATACTATCCTTCTAAAAATTAACTTGGTTTGCAGAAGGGTCCTGACCTGAAACATTCCCTATTCATGTTCTCCAGAGATGCTGCCTGGCCCGCTGAGTTATTCCAACACTTTGTATTGCTATTCCAAAATACTTTATTGTAAACCAGAATCTACAGTTTATTGTGTTTACATCTTAGTTTGCATTTTTCCAAGCTTTGATAACATTGCTACATTTATAAAACATCTCCATAGAAATATCAAAACCTGGTGTAATAAAAGATATTGCAGCATCATATTATTCCAGCATCTGGAAAATTGTATGTACAGATCCATCACTAAACACTTTGTGCTCTTTAAATTACATTGAACTCTTGGGTATAGTTTGATTTCAAACAGATATGTTATCCCCAACACTGCGGAGTGAATCTAGAATGAGCATACTGCATCATTTTTAAAACTCTTTGCCTAATACGATTCACAATTTTAGATTTAAACAAACAGTGAACTTTAGTTTGAATGGGAGTGTAATTTAATAGATAGATAGACAGACAGACAGACAGACAGACAGACCTTTATTGTCATTCAGACCGAAGTCTGAACGAAAATTGCAGCAGTCATACATATAATACAATAAAATAAAAACAACAATAAACACATATTAACATCCACCACAGTGAGTCCACCCAGCATCTCCTCACTGTGATGGAGGCAAAAGTCTTAGGTCTGCAGTCTCTTCCCTCCTCTTCTCCCTCTGCGCTGAGGCGATACCCCCCGGGCGATGTTATAAATCAGTCCCGCGGCTCAAACACCGCGGCCCCGGGGTGGTCGAAGCTGCCGCCCACCAGTCCTGCAGACGCAGCCGCTGGCCCACGGCCGAACCCCGGACTCAGGCCACCACCGCCAGAACACCGTCCCAGCCACCCTCACGTGAATACCGTGCCGTCTTCAGCCTCGGGCTGGGCCGCCCCCGACATGGGCGCCGAACCTCCCCCGGGCCGGGCCGCCCCGACATGGGCGTCGCTTCTTCCCCGGGCCGGGAGGGATAAAAGGGATAAAATTCATACACCAGTTTAAATTCATTAATATGGAGGCATGAGTATACTGCCATTGCTGAGGCATGAGGATTGGATTTGGGGTAACAATTCACCCAACCACCACTGCAATAATGTGCTCAAGCTCATACACCATTTCTGAAATTCAATTCCTTTAAAGTTACTGTTCTGCACCCAGGTCTAATGATCGTGGATACATTTTTCCTTTTTTAAACTTCTTTTGTGGTTCTGTATTGTCTAGTTTTTGCTCACTCCGGATATTATTAAATGGTTACTTGAATTCTGTGGGTGATGAAGAACTCTATGACCATTTTGCTATTAATTTTACAAAATTTCAAAGAACACCTTTTCCTTTCTAGAAAGACTGAATTGTTATCATCATGTTCTTTGCGGCTTATCTGGGAAGGGGTCATTGGGTCACAAGGCCATGTTCACCAGGACTGTTGCTCCTTGAAGGAATCATTCATACACTCAAACCAGATGACACCATGGGGAGAATGATTGATATTCTAGCTGTTTGATTTGGAAAGGCTGTTAAGCTAAATTAAATGCTTATTTCTTTGGTTTTTGTAACTTGCCCTTTAACCTTCATGGTGCAGAAGCATTTTCGAAAGCAGAAGTAAATCACTGATGACACCGCGCTCTGCGTGCACATGGTCATTCACTTGTCTGTTGTTGTGCAGTCATCTCTACCTCTGTCTCTCTCATTATTTCTTATTGCTTCCTTCATTGTTATATTTTTGTTTCTTATTGTCCTGTGTCATCTTTCATTTTAGGTCATTGATATGGAGCAAATATTAATGACCAAGGCAACGTTTATAGTTGAGGTTATGCAGAAATTGCAATCTTACAGTAATTGTTTACATCTCAGATCCTACCTCCATAATCATTCATCCTTTATGCTATCCTTCACTCCCATTGTAGTGTTCCCCTTGGATCTGCAGTGGACTCTTGGGTGTTCATTATAAAGGCTGAATGTGTAAAATTGAGCATTCATATTTGCAGATGACACCCAGTTGGCAGTTCTGGTAAGTTGGGAGAAGATAGTTACTAAGGGCCATGGTTAAATTAAGTAAGGTGGCAACTATGGGAGATTTATGTGGGAAGGAAGAGATCCAGGTGAGAAGGATACGGAGTTTACACAGTCATCTTCAAACGCTCAGTACTCTGATCTGAAGTCCCCACCTGCTTTAAAAGAACATGCATAATACCACTGCCCAAGGCGACATGCCTCAGTAAGTACCAACTGACAGCACTCGTATCCAGGGTGGCGAAGTGCTCCAAGAGGTTGGTAAAGACACAAATCTACTGCTGCCTTAGCAATCATCTGTTCCCACTTCAATTCGCCTACAGCCACAACAAATCGACAACAGATATGAACGATCTTGCCGACTCTCAACTCTGCGCGGGGCCACTTGGACAACAAGAACACGCAGTGGGCGGCACGGTGGGGCAGCGGTAAAGTTGCTGCCCTACAGGACCAGAGACCCGGGTTCGACCCTGACTATGGGTGCTGTCCGTACGGAGTTTGCACGTCCTCCCCGTGACCTGCGTGGGTTTTCTCTGGGATCTCCAGTTTCCTCCCAAACTTCAAAGACGTACAGGTTTGTAGGCTAATTGGCTTGGTATAATTGTAAATTTTCCTTAGTGTTAGTTGCTGGTCAGCGCGGACATGATGGACCGAAAGGCCTGTTTCCGCACTGTATCTCTAAACTAGACTAAACAAGTTGTAGGCTGCTGTTCATGAACTGCGATGCAGCATCCCTTCTAAACTCATTATCATACTCTGGGAACTTGGTCTCTGCTCATCCCTATGCAACTGGATCCTCAACTTCCTCCTCAGCAGATCACAATATGAATTGGCAACGACACTTCCTCCAAACTGACCATCAGCACAGGAGCACCTCAAGGTTGCAAAATCCGTACCCTGCTCTACACACTATATTCCCATGATGGTATA
Source organism: Amblyraja radiata (assembly GCF_010909765.2). NCBI lineage: Eukaryota > Metazoa > Chordata > Chondrichthyes > Rajiformes > Rajidae > Amblyraja > Amblyraja radiata. Next base: position 49,843,583 of record NC_045968.1, on the reverse strand, counting down.
GGTAGGCACAGCTCCAACGACAACTTTAAATTCACCAACAATACTACCGTCATTGAACAAATGATGGGTAACCATGAGTCAGAATACAGGCGGGAGAACAATAATCTGCTTGAGTGGTGCCAGAACAACAATCTTGCTCTCAGTGTTAGCAAGACCAAGGAGCTGATTATTGACTTCAGGAAGGGAAACCCAAAGGATCATGCACCCGCCCTCACTGACAGGACAGAGGTGGAGAGGCGACAGCTCCAAGTTCCTGGATGTACACTTCTCTGATGATCTGTTCTGAGCCCAGCACATTAATACAATTGCAAAGGCGGCTCACCAATGCTTCTACTTCCTCCCATGTTTGAGGAGATTCAACGTATCACAGAATATTTTATTGAACTTCGACAGGTGTACTGGGGAGGATACTGACAGGTAGCATTTGGTATTTCGAATGCACAAGAACAAAGCAGTAGAAAGTGGTGAACATTACCTGGTGCATCACCAATGTTGGCCTCCCCAACATCAAAGGGATCAACCCATACTACCGTGGCCATGCTCTCATCTAGTATCTACCATCAGGAAGGAGTTTCAGGACCCTGAGTACCGTCACCTCCAGAGTGAAAAGCAGCTACTCCCTTAACAATTATTAGGTTTGTGAACCATTGTACACAACCCTAACCGCAATCCTACCTTAGCACTGAACTACTATGAACTTTGCACCACCCAGGTTGCACGTGTATTTTGCTTGCACTATAATGGTCTGGTTTATCGAGAAGAACAGATAATTTAATGTATATTTATTTGTTTTGTTTCCTTTAAACTGACTGTAAAGCTGCAGCAAGTAAAAATGTCATTGTACCTGTTTCAGTGTATATAACAATTAACACTCCTGACTCTAGATTTTGAAGACCTCATCTGGAGAACTGTGTTTGTTTCAAGCACCAGATTAGTTTAGTCTAGGGTTTCAACACGGAAACAGGCCCTCTCGTTCACCGTGTCCGCGCTGACCACGTCCCCCACACACTAACACTATCCTACAGTCACTAGAGACAACTTACATTTATACCAAGCCAATTAACCTACAAACATGTACATCTTTGGAGTGTGGGAGGAAAGTGAAGATCTCAGAGAAAACCCACGCAGGTCAGGGGAGAACGTACAAACTCCGTACAGACAAGCACCCGTGGTCAGGATTGAACTCAAGTCTCTGGCGCTGTGAGGCAGTAGCCCTACCACTCCGCCACCTTGCCACCCTAAATCTTGAGAAGAGGGAATATAGAACAGATCTTGGGTTCATGCAGGTGGTCCAATTAGTAGTTCCAGGATTTAGGCCCAGAAATGCATACACCTCCAAGGCAAGAGGATGTCTAACCGAGGGAGAATTTGGAGGCAGATTTTCCTACGTTGCTGCCACCTTTGTCATCAAGATGACGAAGATACAGAGATATGGCTGAACAACCCATGTGTGGTACATAATGCATTTGCAGAAGTTTCATGATAATGTGGATAGATGTTTACGGCAGTAGAACTAATTTGCGATTAGTTGATTTTGCAGACATTGGCCACATTTCGATATTGTCTATGCTGAATTATCAGTCTCAGTCAGGATGCATGTGTCAGTCCAACGAAGAACAGTCTGCAAAGGATCTATCCCTTAACTATTCACGGTCCCCTCTATTCAGCTTCACGGAATCACTCCAACGGAAAGGACAAAAGCTAACCTCTATGTCACAGTTTATCTCTCAGAGCCATCTCCAAGAGTTTGGCATGCAGTGCATTAGTTCAAAGAATAATGGCCTATTAATATATTATTAGGATACAGTTCATTGAATAAATGACAGCTACATCCCATAGAAGAGAGCTTCACTACATCAGTCTTGACTAAATTCGATCCCAATTCTCACTGAGGTGTGTAACATACCTTGTAGGCACAGTGAAGAATGTTTTGTCACATACACATAAAATGGTGAGTAAACATGAAGCAGTGGTTGCTCCCAGACTAGCTCATTGTTGACTATGGTTGGGTAATGGATGAGCTTGCAGGTTATCTATGATCATAAGAAAAGCAAGGAATGAATCTTAATTACTGTCAAAAGTGTATCATTTAACAGTTGAGCAGAAATATGAGCTGTGATGACAGTCATGTTCAGAGTCAGCTCCTTCATACCTGTAAATCAATTTAATTTTATTTTTACATTGTTCCTATCCAATTGGTTTTATTCTCCTGCTATTCATCCTATTTACCTTTTCAATTTGAGACTTATATTTAGCCTGCTATTAATTTGGTGCAATGGGACTCACCACTATATCGGTTCAGAACAAAAGAAAATGCCATTTACCCAAGGCTGTGAATATCTTCTGGCCCTTTACAGCTTAACACCTTTTTGATCCTCTCACTCCGAAAACCCTGCAGAGAAAGGAAACAAGGCTAAGGGATTGCTAATTAGTTTCAACCATATTATCCTAAGGTGGAATCAGGAGGACCTGATTTTGTTTGGACCCCACTGTCATTTAGCAACCCCCTCCTCTCTCTGGTTCCTCACACAAGAAGCTACATCACAACCTTGATCCCCAAACTACTAACCTACAGTCATTGTGATATGATAGAGCAGTTACTGATCATCCCATTAACTTCCTCTCTGTGGAGAGAGTAAATAGACAATAGACAATAGGTGCAGGAGTAGGCCATTCGGCCCATCGAGCCAGCACCGCCATTCAATGTGATCATGGCTGATCATCCCCAATCAGTACTCCGTTCCTGCCTTCTCCCCATATTCCCTGACTCCGCTATCTTTAAGAGCCCTATCTAGCTCTCGCTTGAAGGTTTCCAGAGAACTGGCCTCCACCGCCCTCTGAGGCAGAGAATTCCACAGACTAACAACTCTCTGTGAGAAAAAGTGTTTCCTTATCTCCGTTCCAAATGGCTTACCCCTTATTCTTAAACTGTGGCCCCTGGTCCTGGACTCCCCCAACATCGGGAATATGTTTCCTGCCTCTAGCGTGTCCAAACCCTTAACAATCTTATATGTTTCAATATGAATCCCTCTCATCCTTCTAAACTCCAGAGTGTACAAGCCCTGCCGCTCCATTCTCTCAGCATATGACAGGGAATTAACCTTGTAAACCTACGCTGCACTCCCTCAATAGCAAGAATGTCCTTCCTCAAATTAGGGGACCAAAACTGCGCACAATACTCCAGGTGTGGTCTCACTAGGACCCTGTACAACTGCAAATCATGCCAATCTATTGGAAAGTGACTTAACGTGAGTGTCTGCCCCACCACCCCCCATCTATCCTTTGCGGTCTGAGCATCTGCTTGCTGGACACTTCTCCTATAATCAGCTGCCCATGTGAGCAGGGTGATCTCATGCTATTCAAAGTCAGAAACTTCTAAAGGGACAGGCCTGCTTTTCTACTCTGGTTCTTCCCCGCTGGGGCATAATAATGTCAGTGTATTTGCTCTCTTTGTTGTGTGTGTATATAATATATATAATTTCTCCCAGAAATTTACCAGCGAAATGTTTGTTTGTAGTCCTTGTTCTTTCTGTCATGAAATGTTGAAACTAGCAATCTTCAGAGGATGGGCATGGTAGCAAATTGTAACTGTGTAAGTCCCAAAGGTCTTGAAAATTCTTTAACCAGTTGTATGTCCAAAAGGAATTGTAGATTTTAAATAATAAAACATTTGCAATACATAAGGGGCTGGGAAAGGCAAAATGATTTCACAAACAAAAGAAGTATCATATTTATGAATTAGGATCTCTGGCTCTCTCTTTCAATAGTTGATATTCAACACACTGGTGTTAGCTGGTTTTAATGTTTCAATTATATTTTGAAGCAGAAAATCTTTTTATTCAGGTCATCACTAACTTTTCGTTTCCCTCCAGCTGCTTAGCCCCTAATTTCATTCCTTCCTTTCCCATCTCCTCCATGTATCTTATTCATTTGTGTTGGAAGGAACTGCAGATGCTGGTTTACAACAAAAATAGACACAAAATGCTGGAGTAACTCAGCGGTACAGGCAGCATCTCTGGAGAGAAGGAATAGGTGGAGTTCTTCAGACTTCTGAAAAAGGATCTCAACCCGAAAGTCTGAAGAAGGGTCTTGACCCGAAACGTCACCTATTCCTTCTATCCAGAGATGCTACCGGTGCTGCTGAACTACTCCAGCATTTTGTGTCTATTTTATTCATTTGCCAGGGTATGAGGCTTGGTTGAGCAAGTTCTGTTCTGCAGTTTGCATTCACCAACCTGGGCACTCTATAGCCACACTAACCTTTTACAAATCAGCAGATCTATTCGAACTGCAAATCAGAGCGGTTCATGAATCGTGACAAGTCCATTGGCAGCAAATCCCAAAGCCCCACCTCTGGATCACCCTGATTGCATTTGCTGTCAGAAGAGCTTTTCAGCTGTTTGTAAATGTCAGTAGTAATCAAACACATTCAAAGATATTTGGAATAGATCAAAATCATTTTTTGAAACTTTAAAAGTCAGAAGCAAAACTGGATTATGGAGTCATTCAGCACAGCAATAGCCCTGTGGGCCAACTCACCCATGCCGACCGGGTTCCATAGCAGAGCACGTACCAATCGCCTGCACTTGTCCCATTAGAATGGAATACCGTGTATCAAAGTGTGGTGTCATGCATTTTGGCAGTAGGAATAAAGACTTTTTCTAAATGGGGTGAGAATTCAGAAATCGGAGGAGCAAAGGGTTTTGGAGTGCTGATGTAGGATTCCGAAAAAGTTAATTTGCAAGTCAAATCGGTAGTAAGGAAAGTAAACTCAATGCTAGCATTTATTTCAAGAGGACTTGAATACAAAAACAGGGATGTAATGCTGAGGCTCTAGAAGGCGCTGGTCAGACCGCATTTAGAGTATTGTGAGCAATTTTGGGCCCCATATTTGAGGAAGGATGTACTGGCATTGGAGAGGGTCCAGAGGAGGTTTACGTGAATGATCCCAGGAATGAGTGGGTTAACATATGATGAGTGTCCGGCAGCACTGGGCCTCTACTCGATGGAGTTTAGAAGGATGATGGGGACCTCATTGAAACTTACCAAATAGTGAAGGCCTGGATAGAGTGGATTTGGAGAGGAGATTTCCACTAGTCAGAGAGTCTAGGACCAGAAGTCATAGCCTCAGAATAAAAGGACGTACCTTTAGAAAGGAGATGAGGAATTTCTTCAGTCACAAGGTGATGAATCTATGGGATTCATTACCACAGATGCTGTGAAGGCCAATGCAATGGATATTTTTAAGGCAGAGATTCTTGATTAGTAAGGGTGTCGGGTTATGGGGAGAAGGAAATAGAATGGGGTTGAGGGAAAGATACATCAGCCATGATTGAATGGTGGAGTAAAATTGAAGGGCTAAATGGACTAATTCTGCTCCTATTATTTATGAACATTGAAGGGAGTAAGAATGATGTAAATACGCCTTAGTTAGAAACAGAGATGCTTGATAAATCAGTCAAACTTAAGGTAAGGCTCCAGTCCAGGTGGCTTATTTGTACATCTATTAAAAGAGATAATATATGCTTTGTTACCCCTGCACAAAAATTCAGGAGAAAGTAGAATGGTTCCAGAGGGCTGGCTAAAGTGATTTGAGAACATGAGGTAGAACGTGTCCAAGGAACCAGAGACCATGAATGGCAGAAATGGCAAAGATGTTGGAATCCTTGTTCAGTGAGATCGGATTTAAGGGGTCTTCACTCAAACTTTAATATTTTGATCACAACATGTCAAAGACATATATTGTAATGAACAAATTACTTCAATCATTTTCCTTGCACCATCAAAGTTCACAGTTTTTTTTTTGATTTATGCATTTAAGTATATCTTGCTCTAATCACAACTTCATTAATCATTCTGCTCTGCACCTTGTAACCTAGGACCATCAGCAACAGCAATGCACAGTGTTAATTCCATCCACCCTGCATCACATTTTCACACACTTCCACGGCGACCTGTTATGCAGCCAGCCTGTGACTGGCATAGAAATGGGTCGTTTAAGGTCTAGTGATCTTCTCTGCACAAAGCTTGACAAATACGTGATAATCACAATGAACCTCTATAGCTCCCATTGGAAAATGCAAATGTTCCATTTTCTTGGTGTAAATCACTTTAGATTACTCAAATGCCTGTTTTGAATAATTTCACAATTTTCTGCAGGTATCTTCAAAGATGTTAATAATAAACAAAATAACAGTACAACACATCAAAATAGTGAAATCTAATTTCTGATCAGTTATACATGGCCGTGCGAAGGGGGGGTGCGTTGGGTGCGGTCGAACCCCACTTTTTTTTCCAGAGTAAGAAAATATCCTGAGGTAAAAAAAAAGCGCAATCAGCGTTTCCACTTTGACGAAAATTACCAGAAATTCTGGTTCCGGCCCGCTGGATGATTTGGGGGGGGGGGGGGGAATTGTGACCATCCGCGCGTGCGCAGTTGTGGGGAAACCAGTGACGCAGTAGTGACGCAAAATGATGCTGTGTCTCCGCGCGTGCGCAGTGGACCGGGCGGGATCAGATCACCATTTACACTCCACACAATCAGAGATCGCCTCGACGCCTCGTGTCTACTCTGGGTAAGTGTTGTGGGAGGGGGAGTCTGTTTTTTATCCTGGGTGGCAAACTACCGTGAGGGGTCCAATCTGGCCCACGGGATGATTTGGAAAAAAGAGTGCCCGTTTCTCCGGGCCCGGGGGGGGTCTGCGGTGTCTGTCCGCCTGGTCCACCGCCTCCATCTGGTCATCCTGGTGGCCAGGAGACCGTTCTCCCGTCGACCATCGGGAGCGGGTACGACTGAATCTGAACCCAGTCCTGGCAGCGGCCGTGACCTGATACCAGACGTCGCTCCGGCCGGGCCCTCGCCTCCCCCGCCACCGGGCCCACGCCACCATCCCCTCGCTGGGCCCATACCACCTTCCACCTATGCCATCCCCCCCACGCCGGACCCATGCCACCTTCCGCAAAAGCCTTTAACCCCCTCCCCCCCGCTGGGCCCACGCCACCTTCACCCCCTCCTCCCGCCGGGCCCACGCCATCTTCCACCCCCGCCGAGCCCACGCAATCCCCCACCCCCACCGCGGGCCTTCACCTCTCCCCCTGCTGCGGACCCTCGCCTCCCCGTCCCCCCACGCCATCGCGGGCCCACGCCTTGGGTTTAGACTCTCTGTTACCTGCTGCGAGAGGCAAGAAGAGTGTTTAATTGTATATGCATCAAACAACGCTGCAATTAAATCATTACTTGCCACAGCAAGCACAGTATTCATAGATAACACAATATCCATTCATATAACCATTATCTATTCATAGATAGATCTATTCATAGACAACAAAAAAACAGTAATATGTTAAAAAACATAATTTGGAGCTGCACAGTGGCGCAGCGGTAGAGTTGCAGCCTCACAGACCCGAGTTCGATCCTGATTACGGGTGCTGTCTGTGTGGAGTTTGTACGTTCTCCCTGGGACCGTGTGGATTTTCACCGGGTGCTCTGGTTTCCTCCCACACTCCAATGACTTGTAGGTTAATTGTCTTTGGTAAGTTGTAAAATTGTCCCCAGTGTATAGGATAGTGCTAATGCACGGGGTGATCGCTGGTCGGCATGGACTCGGTGGGCCAAAGGACCTGTTTCTGCACTGTATCTCTAAAGTCTAAAAAGCCCCAAAGTCCTTAGTGCAACCAAGACGGTTCATAGTTCATAGTTTAGTTAGTGTTTGTAGTGTTCAAGAGGTCGATGTTGTTGGGTAGGAGCTGAAGAAGTGTCTCAACCCGAAAAGTCACCCATTCCTTCTCTCCAGAAATGCTGTCTGTCCCGCTGAGTTACTCCAGCATTTTATGTCTACCTTCGAGTTTTTAAAAAAACAGCATCTGCAGTTCTTTCCTACAGAGCTTGTTTAGTTTAATTTAGAGATACAACGTGGAGTCAGGCCCTTCGGCCCACCAAGTACGTGCCGACCAGCGACCCCTGCACACTACCACTATCCCACACACACCAGGGACAATTTACAATTATACCAAGCCAATTAACCTACGTCTTTTCGCCAATTAGGTCGCCCAAGTGGGACAGCCCCTTTAGAAGAAACATGGGCTTGATAGAGTTACAGAAAACAATGTACCTTATAATCCATCTACAACCCCTAAAGGAAATTTTGTAAAAGTAGTTCCAAATGAGAAGTATGACTTCATTTTTTTGTGTCCTTACAGTATCTGGTCTTCAAATTTAGGACATTCTTATAGTTCCTAAGATAGATTCACCTTATGATGGCTAAAACTGAGGCAAGCTTATTTTTGCCCTCTGGCAGCCACCATTCCTTGATACTGTATAAGATTGTTATAACATTTTAGCAAATAATTTGATAGTCAAATTTTTAATCCCATGTTTTCTCTATGTTTATTCCAACTCTTTATTTTTAATATGGCTGAAACGTTGGAACTTCAAAGATCTTTTCCCAAATCCTATGACTACCTGGGCCATCAATCTTGAAAACTTAAGTAACAGTTGTAAATTACCAAAGGCAGATTTGTGGTATCTAGGTGATTAGCTACTGTCTGGCTCATGGATATTGAGCCTCTGTTCTTTATACAAATCAGTGGAAAAACAATTTGAATGAATGCATTTTTCATGACCTTGCAGATATTGAAGTATGAAAATTCTCCATTGGAAAATCAACTGAGAATGAAGTTGCTGAATGCAAAGTTCCACCGAAAAATAAGGCCGGTGAACAGATAACGATTTGTCACTTGTGATTAATCAGCTTCTGTGTTGTGCATTTAAAATCGGCATGGAAATAGTTCAAACTGCATCACGGAAACACCTCTGTTTGTGAGCTGTGTGGAGATGCCCAATACCTCCAGAGCTCAGCTTCATGGTGCACACAATCTTCAGATTAGAGTTAAATTAGTGGTTGTTGGGTGAAGTTTCTGTAAATTGGTATTGGCATGTTTATCCCCTGCTTCAACCCGTATTTGATGGATAGGGGAAATGTATTCAATTCAAGACTGTTGAATATCACGCACACGTTTTGTAATGCTACTCCTGGAAATCTCAGTAATAAATGTTTTTTAATGAAAGGTGTTATATTATGTAATGCTCACAATTTTATTACACCATGGAGCTACAATTGACATGACCTGTTCCTTAAAGTAAAATAATATTACTGATGCTTATATATGACATCTGGAGGTCAATTGAGGGTTAATTGTTGTTGTTGAACAAAGTTTACGCACTGGCTGTTGCTTGAAAATTTCCAGGGCCAGATCAGAAGACGCCATCATGAAGCAACTGATTTTCTTTTCCTTTGTTTCAAAGATTTGACAGTGCGTAATTTCCCCAAATGTGTTTTGTGCGAGTGCTTGCAAAGTCCAGAATGCTTGGGACAACACGCTTATAATCTTCACCTTTCTGGTGCCACTGCCCTCAACTCCATAGAACCCACATGAAGCAAAAAGTGAATATGTATTAATCGGGATGCTAGATGATTGAACAAATGTTATGTCTGCGTTGTTCTTGGTCTAAAACTGCCAGTGAGACATTAAAAAGGAATGTTATTGTCTTCTGCTCATTGAATAAATATTATATTTCATGCACAAGAATTATATCAAATGCACAATAAGTGGAAAATATTTGGTAAACTTGCAGCAACTCCCACCAATGCAATGTCCTGACACTGTAATAAGTTAGTGCAAGATATCCATTTAAACTTTTATTACATTTTAAATATGATGTTGTTAGATTGTATTCTCATCTTTAATCCAGAGGTCCCAAAGACATTATTTTTTATAGATTTAAAAAAAGTTCTTTAGGACCGCTTGACGAAACAAGATTACACATATTACACACATTAGATTTCATTTTATTTTGATAAGTAGTTTGATTTAGGACCCTTGATGGTCTGCTTCTTCCAAAGTCTAAATATGTGGCAGATGGTCTGCTTTGATAATGCAAAGCAGATGTCCATCTTATAAAACCTTGAAAAATTAGTCCAAATGGTTCTTTTGCACCAAACAGGTTCGATCATTCGGTTCCTCAGAACATATTGTAAATATTAAAGTTCAAATCAGAAAACATTTGCTTTATGTCACTTTGAACACGTGAACAATGAGGTTGATAGAAATGTTTTAGGACTGGAGAATGAAATGGGTGAATTGTTTCATCAAAAATGGCAAGATACTTCCATTCATGTCCCTTCGTTCCAAATGTTAGCTTCTTGATTTGTTCAGGATCAACTCTCATGTGATTTGCACTATGTTAAGTGCAGAATTTGATCCGGTTTTTTTCAATTTTGACTAAAAGGAATATTGTTAGAACTGGTCCAATGTATGTGTTGCATTATTCCAGGATGGGTGATAAACAGCATGTGCACTGTATGTTTAAGAAGGAACTGCAGATGCTGGAAAATCGAAGGTACACAAAAAAGCTGGAGAAACTCAGCGGGTGCAGCAGCATCTATGGAAATAGGCTTGGTGATGATTTAAAAGGCTGTCGTGCTATTTGGGATATTCCGTGTCATATGTTCATTTTGCAATGAGATAATGAGAATTAGTTGAGAAACTGAAGAAAAAGATACTAAACAACTTTATGGGGTTCACTGTGGTAAAACTAGTAAGCTAAGTGCTCATTTTGTTTTCCTTTATTACAGTGTCTACAACCTTGCAAGGTGTTGTGGGATACCAACAAAAATCAATGTCAGCAACAGTGTGAGGTAGGAAAACATTTAATAGAGAATTTACAATCGATTCTGTTTGCTGTGGAAAAGTAACTGACCATTCCAATGATAAGCCCTTGTTCAAATGGGTTTATTACAAACAGAAAATAATAAAATGTTTAACTCCTGTATTGTTCATTCATATTTTTGCTTTATTTTATACGCTTTGGCCTCCTGAGGCCGTGGAAATAGAAAGTCAAGACTACATTAAGGACAAGGAAATACTATTTGTTTTGTCAAGACAATAGAATACTTCCCTTGTCAAGGAAAACTGAGAAGGAACATTAAAGGGCCTGTCCCACTTTCCCGAGTGCTCTGCCGAGTTGAAAGGACCTTAAAAAAAATAATCAAGATTTTTGTGATCCACGAAAGTTGCAATTTTTCTCCTCCTGACTATCTTTTTACTCGTGGACTTTGTTGTTATGCTGGTAAAAACATCCCGACTTACCTGATGCCCCGAGTACCTACGGCTGGCATAACGAGACGCTACGATATATGTACGGACTCCCATGGTCTCCCACGGACTCGCTACGGACATTCTCTGAGTTTGAATCAAGGGGAAAACTCGGGAGAATTCGTGAGTAACTTGGGAAAGTGGGACAGGTCCTTAATTGAGTGCACAGTGAGAGCAGGAACCGGCCCCCAGTGAAAGAGAAACATCACTTGATGAATCCGATGCCCAACCATAGATTTCAGAATTGTCACATAGTGGATTATCCAAGTTATAGTCATAGTCATAGGGTGTGGAAACAGGCCCTTCGGCCCAACTTGCCCACACTGGCCAACATGTCCCATCTACACTGGTCCCACCTGCCTGCATTTGGTCCATATCCCTCCAAACCCGTCCTATCCATGTACCTGTCTAACTGTTTCTTAAACGTTGGGATAGTCTCAGCCTTAACTACCTCCTCTGGCAGCTCGTTCCATACACCCACCACCCTTTGGGTGAAAATGTTACCCCTCAGATTCCTATTAAATCTCTTCCCCTTCACCTTAAACCTATGTCCTTTGGTCCTCGATTCTCATAGAGCAAGAGACTACCCATCTACCCAATCTATTCCTCACATGATTTTATACACCTCAATAAGATCACCCCGCATCCTCCTGCACTCCAAGGAACAGAGTCCCAGCTGGATCAACCTCGCCATATAGCTCAAACCCTCTAGCCCAGGCAACATCCTGTAAATCTTCTCTATACCCTTTCCAATGTTACCGTATGTGCAAAACTATGTTATAGGTTAAACAATTTTCAGCTGCACAGCATTTTTTTTAAATATCTGCAGCAGTGTGAACAAATTTCTTGACCCACATTTTTTAATTTTATAATAGATTTATAATTAAATGTGAGTTACATCCAATGCATTTTTAGCCTCCTGACAACAGCTTCATTCACTGTGGACTTCTCGTGAACCGTTACCAAATCCAGACAATCTCTTTTCTCTTTTCTTTGCTAATGAATGCCCTCTAATTGTACATGCACAGAGAATTTACCACCATTCAAGCATGTAGCTGGTATTCTGGGTTCTTGGCAACCAGTAACTGGAATGATGCTGTCTGTATACAAAGGTTTCTCATATCTTCAGACATGTTTGTATTCTGAGGATACTTTGCATTTGACTCCAGTAAAATGTTTACAATGAGAACAACACATACCTTCAAGTCAAAGCCGGGTCAGACACATTCAAGAAGAATGGTCAACCGCAGGTCACCATGCAACGTGCTAAACCTAAAACAACTATTTACCTACACTGGGGAGGTGAAGGTCACATTAGACATCTCCACTTGCTTTTGATTAATCTGTCGAGTTGCTAGACAGCGGGTTCTTTGAATTTCTTCATTCATAGGTTTGCAAACTGCAGTCTAAAGGGGTTTTGTTTTGGATGAAGTGGAGTGCATGGTGATGCCAGTGTTCACAAGGTAATAAAAGTATAAAACAGAATATCAATGCACCAGATCGCTAGGGCATATGATGCCACTCATTGTGACAAGGAGAGAGTGAGGTAAAAGGAATACCATTTGTCCCCATCAACTGCCCAGTTACCCAATTGCAGCATTCAATTTCCAAGGACATTAAGTTAAAAACAAAGTGATGCCATATGTTGAATGTACCTTTGTTATCTTATTTCCAATTCTCTTTTCAAATAAAAAACTCTGTCTGTTAGTTTCTTTCACATCCCAAACCAAATATTTATTTGCTTGATTCACATAGACATTTTGTAATTCATTAATATAGTGCAAATAAAATTAAAAGTATTTCATTTGAACACTTTCAATTGAACATTAATGGTTAGAACATTGAATTCTCCAATTTTGGGTAACTAACCTATAGGGAGGTTGCACGTAAGGTCAAAGAGCGTAACGCACGGATCCTTCTGGAGCTCAATCCTTCTGGAGTACAAGGCAGCTTCCAGCATACACCAGTAACACACGAAACACGTACGTTCTTACCTGTTAAAAACTTCCAAAATGGTCAATTTTTGCACTGTTAAAAATTGTGGAAATAGGGGTAACCGTGAAAGAAAACGGACAAAATCACTGCTGCTCACAGACTTGCGAAAGAGCAGCCTGCCGGGGGATTGAGGGCATGTCCCGGCCCACGATTGCTCGGGGCTGGAGGGAGACTGAGCGCTCTAAACCCGAGCACCAAGGTGTAAGCGGCCGAAGGAGCGGATCTCTAGGGACAGCCCCGACTCTCCCCCCGGGTGGGGGTCGGCTGCGCCCACACACGGGGCCGGGAGGAGCGGGGCCACGGCTCCAGGCAGCAGACACACAGGGCCGGCCATAAACCCAGCAACGTCCCCATCAGCTGCAGCAGAGTTGGGGACAGTCTGGTCCCTCCGCCCACCCAGAGTTACTGACCGGCACTGGACCCCGACCCCCACATCGGGGTGATTCAACCCCCCGACCCACACACGGGGTGATTCAACCCCCCGACCCACACACGGGGTGATTCAACCCCCCGACCCCGACCCACACACGGTGTGATTCACCCCCGACCCACACACTGGGTGATTCACCCCCCCCCAACCCCAACATGGGGGGACAGACGGCCTGGGGTCTGCGAGTGTGGAACCAGTCAGCATGGAGTCCGGATGCTGGGACAGAAGATGGGCCCGCTATGCTGGCAGCCATAGTAAGTGCTTACCTGACGTTCACCGCTTGTACTCCAGAAGGCATTGAGTGGCAACAGTACAGATCACGGGTCGTGACCTCGACTGCCGTGCAACCTCCATATAAACAATCCCCCCCCCCCCCCCCTTTAAAATTTTTTTTTTCCTTCTAATCACCCCCTCCCGTCCCTGTACCCCACCTGGATTCATTTCTCCCCTTTTCTGCCTCCCTCTACTCCTTTCATCTCTATTCCTTCCTTTGGCTTCACAATTTGCACTTCTATCCTTATCTCGGATTCTCCTTTTCTAATTGAAAAGCTCAAATCTCTCTAGTTTAAAACTCTTTGACCAGGCTATAGATTTTCCAAATTGTTCAGTGTCCAAAGTGGGATGTAGTATTTAGTAACTATCCCACAGTATTGTGCAATTTGTTCAAAGCACTTCCTTCGACTTCCATTTCACTATTTTGACTATTTAGTTTGACATTCTGTTGATTTGTGTAATGAATCATAAACCTGTTTGGACACATTGAACAGGAGTCAACCTCTACTTTCATCTGTAACTTTTTATAAGGCAAGTTCCAACATGGTATCAGCCCAATGGAGTCTTGCTTCATAAACAAATAGTTGTAATTGCAAAAACTCAACATGTTTCTCTGTTTTTCTTTCCTCCCTCTATCCAACCTCAACCACTAACCTTGAAAATTGATCCTTTAGATTACTAACTATGTAAGGTGGAGTTCTCTTCTAAATCTCTTCATTTTTTAAATCTTTGCCCTTAGAAGCCACCTCTCTCTCCCCTTCCAGCCCTGTACCCTTCCCCCTCCCCCATCTCCCCCTCCTTCACCTCTTTCCCAGCACCCTGAGCACAACTGAATTAAAATCATCAAGACCTTTGATAAGGTTCCATATGGTAGGCATCTCAGGAATGATTTGAATGAGTATGTACAAGGCATGATTAGTAAGTTTGCAGTTTACACAAAATCGTAGGTGATATCATAGACAGCGATGATGGTTTTAAAAAATGACAGCAGGATTTTGATCAGGTAGCCAAGTGAGCTGAGGAATGAATAATGGAGTTTAGTGTGAGGTGTTACATTTTGGAAAGCAAAGCATGGCAGGACCTTCACAGTGAATGGAAAGGCCCGGTGGGGGGAGGGGGGTGGGGTTGTCGAGCAGAGGGGTCTAAGGGTGCAGGTACGTGGTTCCTTGAAAGGTAGATAGACTGGTAAAGAAGGCTTTTCATACATTGGCCTTCATCAGTCAGGGCATTGAGTATAGAAATTGGAACGTTATGTTGCAGTCACACAAGGAGTTGCTGGGGCTGCATTTGGAGTATTGTGTTCAGTTTCAGTCACCCTGCTAGAGGAAGGATGTCATTAGGCTGAAAAGAGTACAGACAAGATTTATGAGGATGTTGCCAGGACCCGGAAGATTGAGCTATCTGGAGAAGTTGGGCAGGCTAGAACTTTATTCCTTGGAGTGTAGAAGGATGATGTGCACATCTTCTATCTATCTATATTACTAAAAGTCTGTTCTTGACCGGTTTATTATGGGGTAAAAGGAGCAAATTAATAATATTAATATAATATCAAGGGGGGGTAATTAGCGTGAGTGCGGGGGGGGGGCGGGGGATAGTTAGTGTGTGTGACGCTGCATGCCGCCTCCCCCCCCACAACCGCACGTCTCCTCTCCCCCTCTCTCTCTCTCTCCCCTCTTTGTCTCCCCCTCCCCTAAACCCCCCTCCCCTCCACACACCCCTACCCCCTTCCCGCCACCCTCCCTCCCCCTCCCTGCTCCCCACCTCTCCCCGTCCCCTCACCTCAACCCCCCTCTCAGCACACCCTCTCTCCCCGTCTCCCCCTCTCTCCCCCTCTCTCTCCCCGTCTCCCCCCCTCTCTCCTCCCCTTCTCTCCCCCTTCCCCCTCTCCCCTCCCCCCTCTCTCCCCCTCTCTCTCTCCCCCCTCCTCCCCTCCATCCCCTCTCCCACCCTCCCTCCCCTCCACATCCCCTACCCTCCACACCCCCTACCCTCCACCCTCCCTCCCCTCCCTGCTCCCCACCTCTCCCCCTCACCCCCCTCTCAGCACCCCCTCTCTCTCCCCCTCACTCTCACCCTCTCTCTCTCCTCCCCCCCTCACCCACCCACCCTTCCTCTCCTCCTCCTCCCCACCCTCCTCTCCCTCTTGCCCCTCTCTCTGTGTTTCTGTCTCTCTCTCTGTCTCTGCCCCTTCTCTCTCTGCCCTCACTCTCATCCCCCCCCCCTCTAGATGTGACTGCAAGTTGGGGGCTATGCGTCAGTAGATACGGTGGTTATGGGGTAAAAGGAGCAAATTAATAATATTAATATTATATCAAGGGGGGTAATTAGCGTGAGTGCGGGGGGGGGATAGTTAGTGTGTGTGATGCTGCATGCCGCCTCCCCCCCCACTACCGCACGTTGGGGGAACAGACCCAACGGGTCTGCACTTGGTCTAGTATATTACTAAAAGTCTGATCTTGACCGCTTTTGGCTCACTGTGCTGTGATTTCCGAGAGAACGCCGCCACCTACGGCCGTGATTTTTGGCCACCTCGCTCAGAGCCCCCCTCCGCCTTCCTGGACCAGAGGATTTTTCCCATCGATGGAAAATCAGAGAGATATTAATGTTTTTTTTTTAATTGCCATTCTCTCTGCTGCCCCTGCTGGAGGGAGGGGGAGTGACTATAAAACCAGGAAGTGTGTGTGCCTCATTCAGTCTCTGCAAGATGGAGGAAGCCAGAGGGTCACGTCTCTCTGAGCTCTGAATAACACTGAACACATGTCTACACAACTGTGAGTGCCCTTAATGTGGTTTGAAAATGAAAATATGGTTGGTTTGAAGTAAAAAGGCACTGCCTACAAATGGTTGTTTGGGGGGTTTGGGTTGAAGTAAAAATCACTGCCTGCAAATTGTTGTTTGGGGGGTTTGGGTTGAAGTGAAAAGGCACTGCCTGCAAATGGTTGTTTGGGGGGTTTGGGTTGAAGTGAAAAGCCCCCCCCCCCACTGGCCACCAATATTGGAATTGGTGGATAGGTGGAATATTGCATCGAGGGACCAGCCCTCCCGTGTGAACATAGGGCCCAACGGGTCCCACTTAGTCTAGTAGTGTATAAAATCATGGGGGGAATAGATAGGGTGAATGTACACAGTTTTTTACTCAAAGTAGGGGATTTAAAAAAACTATGTACATTCTATGTTTAAGGTGAGAGGGGAAAGATTTAATAAGAACCTGAGGGGCAAGTTTTTAACTCAGATGGTGGGCATATGGAATGAGCTGCAGACGAGGTAGTTGAAGCAGGTACTATAACAGCATTTAAAATACTCTTGGACAGATACATGGATAGTAAAGGTTCACAAACACAGTCAAATGGGGCTAGTTGTCATGGAAGAGGATGCCTGTTTTCCTGCTAAATGATTCTCTATATGAAGCCACTTTAAGGGACATAAAATAGTCATCCATACTATTCTAAATCCGATGTCACAACTCAGCCATGCCAGATATGAATGGCAGATTTCTTATCCTCAATAACCTGAGAAGGACTTTCAGAATTTAAAGGATTATATGGCTGTCTTTAACACTGTTGATATCCCCTTTGATTTTGGATTTTATCCTTTTATTTCTTACATTCTTCCTGTTTGCTTCCTTTTATGGTTTAACTTTGCTCAGGTGCTACTTTGTGTTATTACTTCACTTTTATTCCCTTTGAACTCAGGTTGTCCCATTTAAGGTATTATCACAGGTGCTCACCTTTCGATTTAGCTTTCCTCCATCATCTCTCTTAAATTGGCTGTAACTTTGTTTGAGCTACACTTCGTTCTCTTTGAAGTTTCACCTCATCAATTTAAACTTGCCTGACCAAAACTGGGCTTTGTTTAGCAGTGGATCAGCAAAGTCTTCTTTCAACAATTCACACAAGCAACATTTTATCAGTTCCCAATCCTCAAAATGTACTTCTGCCATGATCCCAGTGTCTGATGATGATTCATGCTTTTGAAAATTCGCAAAGCCTTTCTGAGCAGGTTGGTTGATTAGAATTAAAGTGTTTCTATTGAGAACCCATATTGTCAACTTACAAACATTTTCTGATTCTAAGTGTGCCTGAATGTTCACTGCACTGAAAAAAACTCCAGTTAATATTATCACATCAGGAGCAAGAAATGGCAATTTAGCATTTATCCCACCTAGCTTTACTTGTGAGCCATAACAATTATTGTGTGGTAATGATATGCACTAAATCATAGTAAAAAGCAACACATTTGATCGCAGCAATTGACTTTTAAACCTTCAAAATGTGTTTCTGGTTATTGTGCCTTAACTGGTACCCAATAATTGAAATGGGAAGATATATAGCACTTAGAAGACAAATGAGACTGATATATGTATCTCTGTTTCTTCTTCCAACCCTGAAAAAAACCAAGTTCTATCCAAAATATAGCAGATCCGTTTTCCCTAGCCCACTCTCCACAAATGAATTACTGCTCAGTGCCTTTATTCCAACAGCTATGGCTAATCATTCAGTTACTACGTACCTGCTTTCTGGAATTTGTATTCAGAACAACTGAAACTTTCAATTGCCTTCAAGCAGTTGTTTCATAAGTCATTTTGCACCGGTTAATACCGAGGATAAGCACAAAATGCTGGAGTAACTCAACTCCAGGCAGCATCTCTGGAGAAGTGGAGTAGGTGATGTTTCAGGGCGAGATCCTTCTTCAGACTGAGAGTCACGGGAGAGGGAAACTCGAGGTATGAAAAGGTACAAAGAACAAATGAATGAAAGGTATGAAAGGACAAACCAGAGGTACAGTTCAGTAATTCTTACACAGTGGCAATGTGCTTTAACATACTTGAGAATGTTTGCAAAAAATCTATAATCTCATGTAGTTTTGTTATTCTTGTTAAGCATTAATTTTAAATAGGATGTAACGTTTTTGATATATTTCCAGCTAGTTCTGCCGTTGGGAAATCATATAAATACAATACTATTTTCAGCAAATAACCTTGCCATTGAGCATTTGTGAGGAACATCCTGATAGTCTGATGATATTTCAACAATAATATAGTTATTGATTAAATAAAAGTTAAAAGTAGAATAAATGTGAGGTTATCCACTTTGGTGGCAACGATAGGAAGGCAGATTATTATCTGAACGGTATCAGGTTCGGAAAAGGGGAAGTACAACGAGATCGGGTGTCCTTGTTCATCAGTCACTGAAAGTAAGCACGCAGGTACAGCAGGCAGTGTAGAAAGCTAATGGCATATTGGCCTTCATAACAAGAGGAGTTGAGTAGAGGAGCAAAGAGGTCCTAATGCAGTTGAACTGGCCATGGTGAGACCACATTTGGAGTAGTGTGTGCAGTTTTGGTCTCCAAATTTGAGGAAGGACATTCTTGCTATTGATGGAGTGCACGAGGTTAATTTCCAACGGGACTGTCATATGTAGAAAGAATGGAGCAACTGGGCTTGTATACACTGGAATTTAGAAGGATGAGAGGAGATCTTATTGTAACATCTCAGATTATTAACGGATTGGACTTGCTTGAGGCAGGAAACATTTTCCCGATGTTGGAAGAGTCCAGAACTAGGGGCCACAGTTTAAGAATAAGGGGTAGGCCATTTAGAATGGAGATGAGGAAAAACATTTTCACCCAGGGAGTTGTGAATCTGTGGAATTCTCTGTCTCAGAAGGCAATGGAGGCTGATTCTCTGGATAGTTTCAAGAGAGAGTTAGATAGAGCTCTGAAAGATAGCAAAGGGATATGGAGAGAAAGCAGGAACGGGGTACTGATTGTGAATGATCAGCCATGAGCGCAGTGCTGGCTCGAAGGGTCGAATGGCCTACTCCTGCACCTATTGTCTATTGTTGATAAATCCATCGGCATGAAGATGCACAAAATGTGTGGTAGGTCAGCAAATGTTTCATCCATGATAGAGAATTCCATGTACATTTAGCAAGTGCAAAAAGCTTTCCTCATTTTCTTAGATGTTGAGAAGGGAACTGATATCAGCAGAGTTGTGAAGTGTCAGTCAGACGGAAGGTAGGATTTTGAGGATAAGTGGACTTGCTGTGAGAGTGTGGGGTGGTGACAAAGTTGCATTTGGAAGACAGTGGGATAAAGTTGATTCCCAATGGCAACCTACAGTGAGGCATACATTTTTAACTTAAAGGCAAGTCAAGTCAACTTTATTTGTCACATAGACATCCAAGATATACAGTGAAATGAAAGTGGCAATCCCTGCGGGATTGTGCAAAACAACAGAACAGGGCAGAACCAGTATTTACACTTTTTAAAAAGACACAACAGTAATTATGGCCCGGTGAGATCAGAGTTTACAGTCCTGATGGCCTGTGGGTAGAAACCCCGTCTCATCCTCTCTGTTTTCACAGCGTGACAGCGGAGGCGCTTGCCTGACCGTAGCAGCTGGAACAGTCCGTTGCTGGGGTGGTTGGGGTCCTTCATGATCTTGCTAGCTCTGGATCTGCACCTCCTGGTGTATAGGTCCTGCAGGGGCCTTCCTGTCCTGGGCAGAGCTGTGGCCAAACCAGATCAAGCTGTTTCTGGTCAGGATACTTTCTACTGCACCAGAGTAGAAGGATTGAAGGATCCTCAGAGAGACTCTGAATTTCCTCAGCTGCCTGAGGTGGTAAAGGCGCTGCCTTGCCTTTCTCACCAGTGTGGCAGCGTGTGTTGTCCATGTCAGATCCTCTGTGATGTGGACTCCCAGGTATTTAAAGCTGCTCACCCTATCCACAGTAGTCCCATTTATCCCCAGTGGCGTGTACGTCCTCGGATGTTGTGCCCTTCTAAAGTCCACAATCAGCTCCTTAGTTTTAGTGACATTCAGGAGGAGGCTGTTGTTCTGACACCAGAGTGCCAGGTCAGCCACCTCCTCCTGGTAGGCCTTCTCATCGTTAGTGGAGATCAGGCCCACCACCACTGTGTCATCAGCAAACTTGATGTGTACCTGGTGTAGATCTGTACCTGGTGCCAGTGCCAATCTTGAGCCAATCGCAGACAACTCCTGTTTAAGTATCACTGAAACAGATCTCATCTTTATAGGTAAGGTTTACGTCTGCAATACTGGTCAACACGTGCATTGATGAACCTGCGGAAATTGCATTCAAGCATGTACTAGTCTAGGACCAGAAGGCACAGCCTCAGAATAAAAGGATAAGAATAGGAATACTTTATTGCCACGTGTGTCTAGGCACAATGAGATTCTTTGCTTATACACACAATGCATACAAAGAGCAGCCACCTATGGCGCTGACAAAGTTACAAAGCACGCCAGCTCCCCCTTTTGTGTCCCCCCCCCACCCCCCCACCCCCGCCCCAACAGTTCCCCCACGCCGGGTCCCCATTGTCCTTTGTCCCCCCCTGTATTGTCCATGGTTCTCTCCCCCTCCCCCCTCACGTGGTCCCCCCCACACTGGGTCCTACATTGTTCTTACCCTCACGACAGTCCCCCACGCTCTCATCACCCGTCGACTGCGTGTCGACCCACGAGGCATCGCCGTTGCAAGGCGTCACCACCTCCGAGGCACCGTCATTGTGAGGCTTCACTGCTGCTGCCGCTGTTGATGCCCCACTTCATGCCTCCGTGGTGCCGATCCGACCCCGGCTTCTACGCAGCGATCCGGGAGCCTTGATAAAAGCCTCCGGCTGCGTTCCCAGTTCACAGCCGCGGGGCCCGTCGGGAAGCCTTTTGGCTGCGCACCCCTTTGGGAAGTAATTTTTAAAAGCAAACGAGGAGGAATTTACAGCCAGAATGTGGTGAATCGGTGGAATTCATTTTACCACAGATGGCTGTGGAGGCCACTTCATTTGGTATTTTAAAGTGGAGATTGATGGGTTCTTGGTGAGTAAAGATGTCAAAGGTTACGGGGAGAAGACAGGAGAATGGGGTTGAGAACGAAGTATAGATCAGCCATGATTGAATGGTGGAGTAGACGCAGTGGCCCAAATGGCCTAATTCTGCTCCTATGACATGAACTTATTATGTACCACAAGCAACTGAATCTCTCTGTCTTTTGCCTTCGTACCTCCCTGATTTAATGCCATCTACACACGGAGAAACTAAATTGTGTATTTTATTTTTGCTGCATTAAACAAGTAATCAACCTAGAATAATCTTTTAAGGTGCCTTTTTAATTCAGCGGATTGCATCTTGTTTCTGTGTTATAGAAGCACCATGAATGTTTGACCAGCTGTGAGTTTTTGAGATCCATTCAAACGGTGAAGCAAGGGAATTGTCCTGCACCCCAGAGAGCCTCCGGCTTTGCTGCAGCTTGTATCCAAAGCTGCAACGTAGATACTGAGTGCCCCAGTATCAGGAAGTGTTGTCCTAATGGTTGTGGTCAAACTTGCCAAACACCAGCAAATATGTTCAAAGGTAAGAATATTACAGTTGTGTGATAAAGTCATTGTATTTTAGTTTTAGGAAACAGGCCCTTCAGCCTGCCGAGCCCATGCTGCCCATCAATCACCCATTCATACTAGTTCTATGTTATCCCACTTTCTCATTCATTGTTTGCACACTAGGGGCAATTTATAGAGGCCAATTAACCTACAAACCCACACGCCTTTGGTATGTGGGAGGAAATCGAAGCACCTGGAGGAAACCCAAACGGTCACGGGGAGAATATTCAAACTCTGCACAGACAGCACCCAAGGTCAGGATCGAACCTGTGTTTCTGGTGCTGTGAGACAGGAGCACTAGGCACTGGCACTGTGAAACTGGGTGGCATGGTGGTGCAGCGGTAAAGTTGCTGCCTTGCGGCACCAGACACCCGGGTTTAATCATGACTGCAGGTGCTGTCTGTACGTTCTCCCCCGTGCCTTACGTGGGTTTTCTCCGGAGCTCCAGTTTCCTCCCACACTCCAAAGACGTACAGGTTTGTAGGCTAATTGGCTTCAGTAAAATTGTAAATTATCCCCCTAGTGTGAGTTGGATAGTGTCCGTGTGCGGGGATCACTGGTCAGCACGGACTTGGTGGGCCGAAGGGCTTGTTACCGCACTGTATCTCTAAACTAAACTAAACTATCAGCTGCTGCTTAGTCCTTTATGTCCTTAGTCCTTTGTGAACTTTTATTTATTTTGGTGGCTGTATAATTCAGAATATTTATTTCAGTCTAGGTTTTTTTCTGCTAGATACCTTCCACTGAAAATAATGCAAACATATGCTGTACATATATTTCCCTCCTGTAATGTAAAGTTTTGTTTTTGCACAGATGAGTTGGAATGAAATCATTACCCAAATTTAGACTAAAAATTAAAAATGAATTGAAGAAATTTGCTCCTTCTAAAAATCTACATTTAGGCAGAGAAAAACTCTTTAAGCAAGGTGGGCGTGATATTTAAGAGCACATGTAGCATGTGGACTATGTTTTGTTGGGTTAGATGGTGCTTGGTAGAATCCACTGATTCAGAATATATGATATATGTGGTCTGCAATGTAATGTTTCATGAGTCTTTGAATCAACCAGACTGCACACTTGCATTCGCTACCTCTTAAATAGAAGTCTACTTTTTTTCTTTTATTCCTATTTTTGAATATCTGTTTGCGATCAGTAAAATGGGATTATGGATGAGATTAGTTTACTTTAGAGATACAGTACGGAAACTAACCCTTCCGCCCACCAAGTCCACGACGGCTAGTGATCACTAACATTATCCTACACACTTGGGACAATATTACAAATTTTACCAAAGCTAATTAACCTACAAACCTGCACGTCTTTGGAGTGTGGGAGGAAACCACCTGTTGAAAACCTACGTGGCCCAGGGAGAACATACAAACTCTGTACAGACAGCACACATAGCACCAAAATATCACGATTGAGCCCTTCCTATCCATATATCTGGCTAAATCTCTTTTTAAATTCGTAACTGTATCCATTTCTATAGCTTCCTCTGTCAGCATTTCAGAATTCCTAGAATAATATTATCCTCCAGGCAGCATTCATGACTGACATGACCCTGATTTATTTGATATCGAGTTCCTCGTAGCAATAGGGAGAGTTTCCTGGGGCTGTGCTGAGGAGTACTAAGCACAGCACATACAGTGCTGGTCACATTGCAAGGGACACCTCACAATTTCATTTCTATCAACTTAACGTTGGGAAAACTCAACAGATTCCTTTACAGTTCTACATTACAGCCCATGTTTTTCTGTGATGGACCAAGGAGATATGCACTGTCAAGTTTTCAAGAAAGAATTCTACCTTCTTTTTCTTCTTGGGCAGTCCCTTGGATCGAGGAATTCTGCCGTAGGGCTTTGATGCATTCAAATGCATACCCGACACACTTGTCGCTGACATTGTCCCATAAAAACAGCAGTTCTTTTGAGGGAAACCACATGGTGAGCAACATTGCCTCTGCTGCTTCTCTGGAAGAACTTCCATGAGGCTGCTTTAAAATATCCTCACACCTCCTAAAAGTCTAAAACAGCAAATCACATGTGTCTCTTTCATTAATTAAAAACACATATAAAGATGTTGTCCAGCTAGTATTCCACACAGTGCTTTATAGTTCTCTCATTATTATAGAACCCATATAATGGCCGTGACTGGATAATATCTTCATTTGGGGAGCCTTTGACAGTTTAAACACAATTTATACCGCACGTATGTGTGTATGATCAACCTATTTTCTGCATCGTACACGGTATTTCATTAACCATCTGCTGTTATTTTTCTTATGCAAGGCTCAGCAGTGTTTCAATGCACACATCCTAAGTGTGTAACTTACTGTACTTTCTTAGCAAAGTAATTTAAGAATAGGTAACCGTTAATATAGCTGGTACTTATTCAGCATTTTAACCGCACTGTCTTTTGCATTGAAAACAAGTCTCTCATATTCATACTTGAGTACATTTGCTACTTTATCAAAGAACATCAGAAATATAAATGTAGATTCCGCAGGAATGGCACATCCGCAGGAATGTGCCATTGACCCCTTGTGTTTGCTCCATCATTCAATAAAGTCAGGGCTGGTCTCTTACCTCAATAATTTCCTCAATAATTTCACTGTAATACCCCTATATCCCTCGATTTCCCTAACATCTAAATGTACCTTAAACTATTGTTCACTTACATCTCGTTCTCAATAATTCAATTGTCATATCTCAAATATTGTTTTTCATTCATGCAATTTGCCCAGAAATTTACTTGCTGGTCAGAAATATGAACTGCAAAAAAAGGGAGCTGTGCATCCTATTGCACACCCAAAATGTAATTGTTCTGGAGTCTACCAACCGGGCATCAATTCCTGGGAATCTACATTTATAAAGCTTCTTTTTGCTTTTCAGGGGTCCCATTAAGGCCCAAGAAAGAATTGAGTTTTGCAGAAGACAAAAGTGGAAAGCTCTCAGTTGCATGGATGTCTCGGTTCAATGTTTCCATGGAACCAGTATTTTATATACTGCAGAGAAGATGGAATTCAGGAATGTATCCGAGTGAAGATGATGCCAGCAAGTGGGAGACGGTTGCTTATGTAAGCTTAATACACGAGGCATGCTGCACACATCATGTAGCCTAAAGTCATTTTATTGAAATGACTATGTTTCATCAGCGTGGAAACGAGCCCTTCGGCCCACCGAGTCGACGCCGACCAGCGATTTCCACACACTAATACTATCCTACACACACTAGGGACAATTTACAATTTTACCAAGCCAATTAATGTACAAACCTGTATCTCTTTGGCGTGTGGGAGGAAACTGGAGATCTCGGAGAAAACCTACTCGGTCATGGGGAGAACGTACAATCTCCATACCGACAGCACCTGTAGTCAGGATCGAACCAAGGTCTCTGACGCTGTAAGGCAACAACTCTACTGCTGTGCCAACATGCAGCCTTATGGATGCTTTAAAAATGTAAGGGGATTTGATTTAGATTCCCTAGGTCCATCTATCTGTTTAAGAAACTGAGAATGCACAGCTTTATTTTTAAAGTCTGTATTAGTTCTAATTCCACGAGGGGGTGTTCAGTATCATCGTAATTAGAATAATCGAGCTCTGGTTGATTAATTGGTTGCAAGCAACACAGAGAGTTGTAATAAAGATAAACAGAACCAAATTTCCAGACAAATAGCAGTCTAATTAATTAAATGAAGTATCCTTTCTTTTTTAAATAAAATTTGGAACTTGAATGTTACACATGAAGGAGCCATTATCCTACAAGAGAGAATGGAAACTATGTCCAAGTTCATGCACTGGTACTTATGGGATAATAATCACTGGGAAAATAGATTTGCTGTTTAAAGCAGAAACTGGATGTAGTGCTATCGCCCATTCAGTTTTGCTGCAAAATTTGTAAGAATGGCTAAAAAGATGTTTGAATAGGCAGGTTTACACTCAAAAATGCTCTAAGACAGAATATTTATTTTTCACAATACAATTAAATGCAGCTTCCAAAATGTTCCACCATTCCATTCCGAGAAAGGTATTAGTCTTAAAGACACATTCCCTAAATGTGGCAGCCAGGCATTAGCAATGCATGTTATTGTTTCCATGGAGGAGGGAGAAGTTGCAGGAGAGAGGGACAGAGACCCTTAATTTAGTGAATAAGACCTGGCTATCTTTTTCATGAGATAAGTGCCTGAAGGGTCCTATATGGCAGATTGACCTGGACACCTATGAGTATGTTGAAATAACCCCTCGTCCACACAAAGCAGCCTTCTCCCTCTACAAACACTAAACACCAACAAAGTAATCAGATGAGAGAGAGAGTGCAGGTAACATACCTGTATAATAGCTTAGTACATCCAATTTTGGTGGGCCGCTTACACTGATCCTAACACATTAATGAATCAATCCACAATCCAGTTAATGAATGGCTCTTTGGAACCATGTTTAATGGTGTGCAGCTCACTCTCGTATATCTTGTGAGCACATTACACTTATTTCTGATTTCCTGAATGATTGCATATTCTCGCACCTGGAGAAACTTGACCTACCTCTGGCCAGTTGCCCTCATGGATGGCCAGGCCAATCTTCAGCACAGGACCTCCCTTCACGCACTTATTAAAGAGTATCTCCCTTGACTAAGTGCCTGAAGGGACCACCGGACAATGTCCTTATTCCCTGCTGCAACATGAGGCTGTTGTGATATTGCTGACCCTTTCTCTGGTAGCTTTCATTATTCTCTTGTTCCTTTGGCACCTGTAGTAGTCCAGCCTTGCTTCCTGTCCCGCCAACTCTGGATTACATACAGCACTGCTCGCCTTGAAATGGTAGGATGTACAGAATACAGCACATGCTGATGACATCCCCAAGCAGTTGGGTGGGCACTGCAGGTTGATGATACATTTTCAGAAATTTCCACAATGTAGACAATATACATTAGGTGTTGGAGTAGGCCATTCGGCCCTTCGAGCCAGCACCGCCATTCAATGTGATCATGGCTGATCATCCCCAATCAGTACCCCGTATCAGGCCTTCTCCCCATATTCCCTGACTCCGCTATTTTTAAGAGCCCTATCTAGCTCTCTCGAAAGCATCCAGAGAACCTGCCTCCACCACCCTCTGAGGCAGAGAATTCCACAGACTCACCCCTCTCTGTGAGAAAAAGTGTTTCCTCGTCTCCTTTCTAAATGGATTACTCCTTATTCTTAAACTGTGGCCCCTGGTTCTGGACTCCCCCAACATCGGGAACATGGTTCCTGCCTCTAGCGTGTCCACCCCTTAACAATCTTATATGTTTCAATGAGATAACCTCTCATCCTTCTAAACTCCAGAGTGTACAAGCCCAGCTGCTCCATTCTCTCAGCATCTGACAGTCCTGCCATCCCAGGAATTAACCTTGTAAACCTACGCTGCACTCCCTCAATAGCAAGAATGTCCTTCCTCAAATGAGGGGACCAAAACTGCACACAATTCTCCATGTGTGGTCTCACTAGGGCTCTGTACAACTGCAGAAGGACCTCTTTGCTTCTCTATTCGATTCCCCTTGTTATAAAGGCCAACATGCCATTTGCTTTCCTCACTGCCTGCTGTACCTGCATGCTTACTTTCATAGACTGATGTACAAGGACCCCCAGATCCCGTTGTACCTCCCCTTTTCCCAACTTGACTCCATTTAGATAGTAACCTGCCTTCCTGTTTTTGCTACCAAAGTGGATAACCTCACATTTATCCGCATTAAACTTCATCTGCCATGCATCTGCCCACTCCCCCAACCTGTCCAAGTCACACTGCATTCTCATAGCATCCTCCTGACAGTTCACACTGCCACCCAGCTTTGTGTCACCTGCAAATTTACTAATGTTACTTTGAATCCCTTCATCCAAATCATTGATGTATATTGTAAATAGCTGCGGTCCCAGCACCGAGCCTTGCGGTACCCCACTAGTCACTGCCTGCCATTCTGAAAGGGACCCGTTAATCCCTACTCTTTGTTTCCTGTCTGCCAACCACTTCTCTATCCATGTCAGCACTCTACCCCCAATACCATGTGCCCTAATTTTGCCCACTAATCTCCTATGTGGGACCTTATCAAATGCTTTCTGAAAGTCCAGGTACACTACATCCACTGGCTCTCCCTTGTCCATTTTCCTAGTTACATCTTCAAAAAATTCCAGAATATTAGTCAAGCATGATTTCCCCTTCGTAAATCCATGCTGACTCGGACCGATCCTGTTACTGCTATCCAAATGTTCGGCTATCTCATCTTTTATAATTGACTCCAGCATCTTCCCCACCACCGATGTCAGGCTAACTGGTCTATAATTCCCTGTTTTCTCTCTCCCGCCTTTCTTAAAAAGTGGGATAACATTAGCTACCCTCCAATCCACAGGAACTGATCCTGAGTCTATAGAACATTGGAAAATTATCACCAATGCATCCACGATTTCTAGAGCCACTTCCTTAAGTACCCTGGGATGCAGACCATCAGGCCCTGGGGATTTATCAGCCTTCAGTCCCATCAGTCTATCCAACACCATTTCCTGCCTAGTGTGGATTTCCTTCAGTTTCTCTGTCACCCCAGACCCTCTGGCCACTACTATATCAGGAAGATTGTTTGTGTCCTCCATAGTGGAGACAAATCCAAAGAACCTGTTCAACTCATCTGCCATTTCCTTGTTCCCCATAATAAATTCACCTTTTTCGGTCTTCAAGGGTCCAACTTTGGTCTTAACTAATTGTTTCCTCTTCACATACCTAAAGAAGCTTTTACTATCCTCCTTTATATTCTTGGCTAGCTTACCTTCGTACCTCATCTTTTCTCCCCGTATTGTCTTTTTGGTTATCTTCTGCTGTTCTTTAAACATTACCCAATCCTCTTGCTTCCCGCTCATCTTTGCTACGTTGTACTTCTTCGCTTTAATTTTTATACTGTCCCTGACGTCCCTTGTCAGCCATGGTCATCCCTTTCTCCCCTTGGAATCTTTCTTCCTCCTAGGAATGAACTGATCCTGCACCTTCTGTATTATTCCTAGAAACACCTGCCATTTTTATTCCACTGTCATCCCTGCTAGTGTATCTTTCCAGTCAACTTTGGCCAGCTCCTCCCTCATGGCCCCATAGTCCCCTTTATTCAACTGCAACACTGACACCTCCGATCTACTCTTCTCCCTCTCCAATTGTAGGGTTATGGTCACTGCCTCCTAATGGCTCATTAACCTTGAGGTCCTTTATCAAATCTGGTTCATTACATAACACTAAATCCAGAATTGCCTTCTCCCTGGTAGGCTCCAATACAAGCTGTGACAAGCTGTCCAATACAAGGAATGTATCATTTCCATGTTGACTTGTAAACATTTATAAAACAATATTTTAAAATCTCTGTCTTTTTTCCACATGTTTCCAATCTTTAAAATAGACGTCCCCATTCGTCAGTGGTAGGAAATGTAACCACTGTATTGAACACCTTACACTGAACACATGGGTTCGTGTCAAGCATTTTAACGAATATTAACAGGGACAGATCATCATTTGTTATGATATCCAGTGAGGGCAATGCCCTGTTTCCATAGATAGTGATTGTGAAATTGTATTGTATGAATGCGCGAAGTATAAGAAGTAAGGTGGATGAGCTTGAGGTTCAGATAGAGGTTGGTAGGTACAACATTGTTACTGAGACATGGCTGCAGGAGGATCGGGCCTGGGAACTTAATATTCAGGGTTATGCATCCTATAGAAAGGACAGGCAGGTGGGCAGACTAGGGGGGGTAGCTCTGCTGGTGAGGGATGGAATTCAGTACCTTGCGAGGGAAGACATAGGGACTGACGAGGTAGTGTCACTGTGGATTGAGTTGAGGAATTGTAAAGGCAAGTATACACTAATTGGTGTTATCTACAGACCCCCAAATAGTAGCCCGGATGTAGGATGTAGGGTGTAAGTTGTAGCAGGAGTTAAAATTGGCATGTAACAAAGGTAATGCCACTGTGGTGATGGGGGATTTCAATATGCAGGTAGACTGGGAAAATCAGGTTGGTACAGGAAAGGTAGAGTGCCTCCGAGATGGATTCTTAGAGCAGCTTGTAATGGAGCCGACCAGAGAAAAGGCAATTCTGGATTTAGTGTTGTCCAATGAACCAGATATGATAACAGAACTCGAGGTAAAGGAACCGCTTGGAGGTAGTGATCATAATATGATTAGTTTTAATCTGCAATTTGAGAAGGAGAAGGCTAAATCGGAAATGTCAGTGATGCAGTTGAACAAAGGGGACTATGAAGGCATGAGAGAGGAGCTGGCCAAGGTAGACTGGAAAGGGATCCTAGCAGGAATGACAGTGGAACAGCAATGGCAGGAATTTCTGGGCATAATCCGGAAGACACAGGAAAAAGAAGAAAAATTCTAAGGGGAGTAGGAGGCAACCGTGGCTGACAAGAGGAGTTAGGGATAGAATAAAACTAAAAGAAAAGATGTATAACACAGCAAAGAGTAGCCGGAAGCCAGAGGATTGGGAAACTTTCATAGGACAACAGAAGGAAACAAAACGGGCAATACGGGCTGAAAAGATGAAGTACGAAGGGAAGCTGGCCAGGAATATAAAGAAGGACAGTAAAAGCTTATTTAGATATGTTAAGGGAAAAAGAGTAGCAAAGTCAAATGTGGGTCCCTTGAAGGCAGACACGGGTGAAATTATTATGGGCAACAAGGAAATGGCAGAAGAGTTGAATAGGTACTTCGGATCTGTCTTCACTAAGGAAGACACAAACAATCTCCCAGATGTACTGGAGGACAGAGGATCTAAGGGGGTAGAGGAACTGAAAGAAATTTTCATTAGGCGAGAAATAGTATTGGGTAGGCTAATGGGACTGAAGGATGATAAATCTCCTGGGCCTGATGGTCTGCATCCCAGGGTCCTCAGGGAGGTGGCTCTAGAAATGATGGACGCATTGGTGATTATTTTCCAATGTTCGATCGGTTCAGGATCAGTTCCTGTGGATTGGAGGATAGCTAACGTTATCCCACTTTTCAAGAAAGGAGCGAGAGAAAAAACAGGGAATTACAGACCAGTTAGCCTGACCGGTGGTGGGAAAGATGCTGGAGTCAACTATTAAAGAGGTAATAATGGGGCATTTGGATAGCAGTAAAAGGATTAGTCCAAGTCAACATGGATTTATGAAAGGGAAATCATGCTTGACTAATCTTCTGGAATTTTTTGAGGATGTGACAAGTAAAATGGATGAAGGGGTGCCAGTGGATGTAGTGTATCTTGACTTTCAGAAAGCCTTTGATAAGGTCCCGCACAGGAGACTGGTGACTAAAATTAGAGCACATGGGATTGGGGGTATTGGTATTGGGACATGGATAGAAAATTGGTTGGCAGACAGGAAGCAAAGAGTAGGAGTAAACGGGTCCTTTTCAGAATGGCAGGCAGTGGCGAGTGGAGTGCCGCAAGGCTCGGTGTTGGGGCTGCAACTGTTTACCATATATATTAATGATTTGGAAGAGGGAATTAGGAGCAACTCTAGCAAGTTTTCAGATGACACAAAGCTAGGTGGCAGTGTGAACTGTGAAGAGGATGTTAAGAGGTTGCAGGGTGACCTGGACAGGTTGAGTGAGTGGGCAGATGCGTGGCAGATGCAGTATAATATAGATAAATGTGAGGTTATCCACTTTGGCAGCAAAAACAACAGGGCAGATTATTATCTCAATGGGGTTAGGTTAGGCAAGGGGGAGGTGCAGCAGGCAGTGAAGAAAGCTAATGGACTGTTGGCCTTCATAACAAGAGGATTTCAGTAGAGGAGTAAAGAGGTTCTTCTGCAGTTGTTTAGGGCTCTGGTGAGACCACATCTGGAGTATTATGTTTTGGTCTCCTAATTTGAGGAAGGACATCCTTGTGATTGAGGCAGTGCAGCGTAGGTTCACAAGATTGATCCCTGGGATGGCAGGACTGTCATATAAGGAAAGATTGAAAAATCTATGCTTGTATTCACTGGAGTTTAGAAGGATGATGGGATATCTTATAGAAACATATAAAATTATAAAATGGCTGGACAAGCTAGATGCAGGAAAAATTTTCCCAATGTTGGGCGAGTCCAGAACCAGGGGCCACAGTCTTAGAATAAAGGGGAAGCCATTTAAGACTGAGGTGAGAAAAAACTTTTTCACCCAGAGAGTTGTGAATTTGTGGAATTCCCTACCACAGAGGGCAGTGGAGGCCAAGTCACTGGATGGATTTAAGAGAGAGTTAGATAGAGCTCTAGAGGCTAGTGGAATCAAGGGATATGGGGAGAAAGCAGGCACGGGTTATTGATTGTGGACGATCAGCCATGATCACAATGAATGGCGATGCTGGCTCGAAGGGCCGAATGGCCTCCTCCTGCACCTATTTTCTATGTTTCTAAGTTTCTATGTTGAACCGTGGATATTTTATCATTTATTAGCAATAATTGCCCTTGTAATCTGCACCTCTAAAAAAGTAATTTATTTTAAAGTTGGCAGCAGTCCCAGTATTTATTGATACTACCACTAAATATGTTAATTTTTAGTAATGAGTAATACCATTAAAACATTTAATCATATTATAATGAATTATTGTAAAGAGAAATTGACATTTAATTTTGGAATGCCTGAGATGTAACAAAACAAAATCACCATTCATCAATGTAGTCCCTATGGGTCCTAACAATATGTTGCACTGAAGTCCACAGTGAGTAATTGTTCTTCATTTCCCCTTTTACAAAATCCCAGACAACAGAGGAGCATGTTGGCCTGAAAAATATGAGACCAAACATATGGTACCAGTTCAGAGTGGCTGCCGTCAACATTCACGGAACCCGAGGTTTCACCACCCCCAGTAAACACTTCCACTCCTCGCGAGGTGAGTGATTGCTGCTAAATACTGATAATTACCATTCTTGCTTGGAAAGGAGAGCCATCAGATATCAATGACTCCCTCCCCAGTGCACTCGCATTCCAATCTGCAGACTCCTTGAAACCAAGACTGCATTCAGATTACGGGCGATCAATTTAAATGAATGTTGGAATACAGAAAATAATTGTCAGTTACTAATACAGACAGGTTCTGTTTTCTGTATGACTGGTAAACAAGTAGGTCAAAAGATTTATCTAGTTATATTGGCATAAATTTAGGTATACATTACATTTACGTATGTTTTCATTGTACTTGTACTTCATCATATTTGTGCATATAACTATGAATTCAACTTGGCCTGACTTGAGATTAAAACCATTCCAACTTTATTTTACTTCGGAGTCACGTGAGTGACTACGTGAAGAACCCGCTTCCAACGCATGCGTGCCATATCGCTACACGCATTGCACGAGTCAACAGAAGGGTGGAGGACATCCCCCAGTAACGGGAGAAGGAAAAAAGGACCAGCAAAAGGCAGGTAAGGACTCTGCATTTTTATTCACAGAAAAATGGACAGAGTGAAAAGGAAGCGGTCTGCAAAAAAGCTGCACGAGAAACGCGTTGGAAACGTGGATGAACGGCAGAGACAGCAGCCGTCGGCTCTAGATGCCTCGGTAGAGGAATCAGCTGTGCCAGAAATCATTCTGGCACCGACGAAACTTACTTCCTGGCCGGGAGGCAAAGTTCAAACAAAAACGCACCATCTAGCAGAGCCCGACTTGGAGCAGCAGCGGGCGACCAGCCCGTATCAATATCGGACCAGGGCTGAACGGGTGCGGCAGACGGAACAAACCAGCTATGAGTGGCTCCATACGGAGCAGCCAGGAGAAACAGCTGACCGGGAACAAACGTGGACCGACAGTCAGGACCGGTGTGGCCAGCGGCGGGACGAGGAAAGCCCGCAAACCAGCACCCGTGAGTACCGGGGACGGGAACAGCTGGGATACAAAGAGCAGCACACTGCTGAAAGGCTGCAGGAATGGGAGCAGCCAAAAATAGCAAGTGCAGCTCACCGTCTAAAGGAGCTGATGGAGGAGCTCCTTCATAGTGGCAGTCCCATGAATGTGGAGACTAGCCACAGTGGGCAGACAAGCCCCATATGGGTACCCCGTGAGGGACCCCCTGAAATCTCGACCTCTTCGGAGGAGAGTGGGCAGGACCCTGATGGGCCAGACCCTGATCACACAGCTTCCCATGATCCTGAATCTGCAGAAAAACATACACTGCTGGACATGGTGGCTGATTACTTCAAACCAAGTCAAACAGGGGCAGACTTGGATTCCAGGATGGCAGCCAGTATTAACTACATGTCTGGCCATCAACTCCAACAACAAATATTCACAGAGACACTGGCCAGACATCTGCCACCTGGTAACTGTGATGTATTACAAATCCCCAGTGTCAACCAATGCATTTGGAAGCATATGGGGAAGGAAATCAGGAACCATGATCTCAAAATCCAGAAAGCCTTAAAGGGGCTTACGGCAGGGATCACAGCTTACATCCGCACCCTGGACAAAACAGAGCAAACTAAAGGCCACCAAGACGCACTAGCCCTGTTCTGTAATGTACAATATGAGCTGAATAGCATGCGGAGGGCGGCTATTCAGCCAGCACTGGATCCTAAATATGCAACAATTTGCAAACAAAGAGCCGTTAAAACCCCAACCCTTTTGTTTGGGGAAGCCAAGACACTGGGGCTCATCAAAACCAGCGCAAAGGCTTATTTTGGATCACGGTACCAGCCACATGGAAGACCGAAAAGTGTGGCTTATATCAGTGGCAGTGCCAGAACCCAATATAACCCGCAGCAGCCTTCTTTTAGGGTATGGCCAGGGACGGCCACCCTGGAAGATGCGGAAGCCTAAACCTCCAGTACAACCACGAACACGAATAAAAACAAAACCCCCTTTTTTCAAAAAACAAAGAAAATAATACAACCACCAGTAACCATGGAGGTAGGTGGGTGTGGTTCTTTTGTAAAAAAGGGACCCACGACGGTGGGAGGGAGGTTGCAATACTACAGTGACGAATGGTGTAAAATCACTACAGACTCGTATGTTCTAAGCAGTATTCAGGGTTATCTGATAGAATTTACTCATCCCAATAACCCCCCAGTACAACATACACCAGAAAGGCATTTCGTCCTTACAAAAACCGAACAATCTAAAGCCCACATGGAGCTACAACGATTGTATACAAAAGGTGTGATTGAGCATACTACTCATGAACAATTAAAATTTGTATCAAACATATTTATTAAAAATAAAAAAGATGGGGGTTGCAGGATTATCATTGACCTTTCAACCCTAAACACATTCGTTCAATATGTTCATTTTAAGATGGATACCTTTATCACTGCTAAAGAATTAGTATCAGCTGGTTTCTATATGACAAGCATTGACTTAAAAGATGCATACTATACAGTACCCATCAAAGGGGAACACAGACGGTAGTTAGATAGATAGATAGATAAATACTTTATTAATCCCCTTATTCAGGGGAAATTCTGATGTCCATGCAGCACACTAATAAAAAAAAATACAACACAGTATTCGTAAAGAAATTCAACACCAAAACATCCCCCCACAGTGATTCCCACTGTGGGGGAAGGCACAAAGTCCAGTCCCCATCCCCTTGTCCACCTTGTCCACCCAAAGTCGGGCCCAATTGAGGCCTCCACAGTCGCCGCCACGGCGCCCGATGTTCTCGCCGGGTGATGGTACTCCGGCGTCGGGAGAACCCCCAGCAGCTTGGGGTGCCAGGAACGGCCGCCTTCCCACCGGAGTGTAAATTGTAAAGTTAAGTGTAAAGTGTAAAGTGTAAAGTTAAGTGTAAATTGATACCAGAAACGAATATGGATTATCTAGGATTCACCATTAACACGGTCAATATGTTAGTAACTTTAACAATAAATAAAGCTGCAGCCTTACAGGAGGATTGCAGCGAGCTTCTTAACACCAACAGACCCTCCATTAGACGGGTAGGCCGGATAATTGGGAAGATTGTGGCTACATTCCCGGCCACACATTTTGGGCCATTACATTATCAAAATTTGCAAAGAGCAAAAATTAGAGCACTCAAATTTAACAAAGGTCATTTTGATAGACCTATGGAGCTGCCTACGGAAGCTATAATTGAACTACAGTGGTGGGAACATAGCATTAGGTATTGCTCCAACCCCATCATTATTGACAACTCGTCTATGGTATTACAAAATGGTGTATCCAAAGAAACATTTGGATATCGGCAACATAAAGGTAAGCTAAATTCAGTGGCAGACACCAGGTCACGCAAATTTAATGAAAACACGGAATGGATGTTAAATAAAATGTATTTGCTGAAATTACAGCAAAATATGGTAGACCAGATATTGATATTTTTGCGTCCAGGTTGAATCACCAATTACCAAGGTATGTGTCCTGGGAACCAGACCCTGGGGCAGAAGCTACAGATGCTTTCTCACTGCATTGGGGGAAATGGCGTTTTTTATGCTTTTCCCCCATTCTGCATCATCAATCGGGTACAAAGGAAAATTCAACAATATTCGGCATCTGGGATTCTCATAGTACCAGATTGGCCTACTCAACCGTGGTATTCGGTCATACAGGGGATGGTGTTAGAACCATGTTCCATTATTGGACATAGCCCGAATTTATTAATTCATCCAGTAACTGGAGGGGGGCAGTCACCCATGCCATAAGACTATGGATTTGTTGATTTGTAGAGTCTGAAAGACCCACTACACGGCATGGGGCTGTCAGACAGGACGATGAATCTCATCACATCCGCACAAAGACTGTCAACACGGAAGCAGTACCTCGGACACATCAAGAAATGGGGCATATACTGCTTTGACAACAACCTAGACCAAAGGGCCAAGAATATTCCGGCCGTATTGGAATTCTTAACAAACCTCCATTATGATAAACGATTGGGCTACAGTGCCATCAATAGTGCCAGAAGTGCACTCTCCAATTACCTATCACAAGGAACGGAGCGGCACAGGGTGGGAACGCACCCCCTGGTAACAAAACTTATGAGGGGCATATTCAATGCAAATCCCCCTAAAACCAGGTACTCCAAAATCTGGGATGTGGGTGTCGTTTTAAACATGCTGAGGAGCTGGTAGCCCATAAACAGCATTATCACTGCAGAAACTGACCATGAAGATGGTTATGCTCATGGCGTTAGTTACTGCACAACGAGTCCAGTCATTAAGCAAACTGAGCCTGGACTCCTTGATCATCTCACGAGAGAAACTGGTGTTTGTCATACATGAGTTAATAAAACAAACAGACCAGGTTCATCGGGTCAAGTGATTGAATTTATGGCATATCCATATGACGAACGTCTGTGTATAGCAAGACATATCCAATTATACATGGAATATACTAAGAGCATTCGAGGTCAGGAAATGGCTTTGTTAATTTCTTACAAGAAACCGCACAAAAGGGTCATGACCCAAACTATCTCAAGGTGGCTCAAATGTGTCCTAAAGATAGCAGGAATAAACACTAATGGTTTTAAATCTCATTCCACCAGGGCTGCAGCAAAATCCGCAGCAAAAATTCTGAGGTACCCACGGACCAAATCCTCAGAATAGCAGGATGGTCATCCGAAAGGACTTTCCAAAGGTTTTATAATAAACCAGTTTTTGGAGCCATCATCATTTTTGGAAAGCATTTTACGTTCAATATTATAATTTGCCCGAAGGGTTACAGGGCTATGATTTCAATTAATAAATGTATTTTCTCGTTATATCACACAAGTCTTTGTATAAGTGTGTCTAAAATTGCTAATGATACTCTCTCCCGATACCCAAGGCAGTTGTGAAGCATGGACTCGTTCCACGGCATGAGGTCACAGAGCTTTGAAATCTTCACGTAGTCACTCACGTGACTCCGAAGTAAAATAGTAAGATTAAACGAGAACTTACCAGTTTGAAGTTTGATCTGTGTTTTATGAGGAGGAACGTTGAGGGAATACGTGCCCTCCGCTCCCACCCTCCTATGATCATATCAAAACTGGTATCTCTTTGATAATCTTACTATGTTAGGTCATTATAGTTTCTGTGACCTCACACCGCTGCTTTGAAGAATGGCACGCATGCGTTGGAAGCGGGTTCTTCACGTATTCCCTCAACGTTCCTCCTCATAAAATACAGATCAAACTTCAAACTGGTAAGTTCTCGTTTAATCTTACTATTTTCTTTAACACAGTCAGCGAGTAATGGAGATGGGATGTACTGCCTAAAAGCATGCTAGTAATATGCAAAATGAAATCAAAATGTATAATTGAACATTTTCAGGGTTATAAGAAGAGGAGGGTTAAAGAAACCTTTTTTAACCCTTTCTTTAACAACTACCTAGCACAATCACAACAGGAAAAAAATGCCTCTTTCTATGCTTGAAAGCATTATGATTTAAAGGATTGCCTCAAAATCCCTGGAAGGATGATTTTGAACGATGGCAGCTTTCAATAACATGAACATCAGGGAGACCAAAATAATTGATTTCAACATATTTAATATTGCTTTATTCCCTTCCCAAATCATTTACTCCACCTGAACCGTGTCACACAAAGTATCTGGATTTCTCTTAGGTTTAGGTTTATTATTGCCAAGTGTACCAAGGTACAGTGAAAAGCTTTGTTTTACATGTTATCCAAGCAGAACACATATACTGTACGTAAATACAATTATGTCAAATTCAAGTACAGGTGCACAACCTTTTATCCGAAGATCCAAATAACGAAAACCTCCGAATAGCGGCCATTTTTTCGGTCCTTGAAGAAAGCTCCTTGAAAACGTTCACCGAGGGCGGCCCGCAGAGGTGACAGCGGAACCTCCGGTCGGTCCTCGAAGAAAGGGGAACTAAATCCCCATTCATAAAAGAGAAGGTGAGGGTATATTGCGCGGGAGGGTTAATAATTGACAATATGCTGCTGCCTGCCCGCTGAGTTAAAAAGTTCCCACGGTAGACTCACGATACACAGTGCAGATTGTCGCTCCCTGCAGTTTCACCCCACCTACGCCCCTCTGCTTCCCGGCCATGTGTGTGACCCCTTCCCTCCCCTCTCCAGCTCCCCGCCCATTGCATCGGCGCGGGGGCTTTGCACTGTCTTCACGTCGGCGATTGCAGCAGGACCGTGCCAGTCACCGGAGACGTCAGGACCAATTGGACACCGACCACCAGGCCCACCGCAAGCACGGAGAACCCAGAGACCCACAGCCAACAGCAGCCGAGCCCAGCCCCGCTCCAACTACAGAGGAACCTGGGTTGCGGATGACGGGGCGCAGCTCAGGGGGTCGTAGGGGCCCATCGGGGAGCGGGTTCCTGTTGGTCCTGACGTCTCCGGCCACCTGCCATCCTCCGGGAACTGTACCGCCCTTGCAGGAGTGTGGGGTTGTTTGCAGTTGCAGAGGGAGGGGGCAAGGGCGGTACAGCTCCCAGTCTCAGCTCCAGTCCAGGGGGGTGGCCGGAGACGTCAGGACCAACGGGACACCAATACAATACAATAATAACAATACCTTTTATTTGTCATTTGAACCTCACATGAGGTTCAAACAAAATTTGGTTTCTGCAGCCAAACAAAAAAAGAACCAAGACACACACCAACACAATTCAATTCACATAAACATCCATCACAGTGAGTCTCCTCCTCACTGTGATGGAAGGCAAAGACTTGTCTCTCCCCTGCTCTCCATTCCTCTCCCGAAGTCGAGGTCAAAGCCCCCGGCGGGCGCTAGCAAGTCCGCGGCCACTCAAAGCCACGCCGGGCGATGTAGGGCCCTGCCCCGGGTCTTGATGTTGGAGCACCCGGCGGGCGCTAGCAAGTCCGCGGCAATTTACAGCCGCGCCGGGCGTTGTAAGGCCCCCCTCCAGGTCACTCTCAACCCCGCAATTCGGGCGGGAGAAGTCGCCGCTGCCGGTGCCCCGCAAAGCAGTCTCCCACCGTGGACCCGCGATCTCCCGGTGTCACCATCCACCGGAGTCGGGTCGCAGCAGCTCGCCCCCGCAGCTCTCCACGCTCCGAAGCTGGCCAGCTCCACGGAGGTAGGTCCGTAGGTCCACAGGCTCCACAGCTCCACAGCTCCCACCGCCGCCCACCGACCCCCAGGCCCACTGCAAGCACGGAGATCCCAGAGACCCACAGCCAGCAGCAACTCCAGCCCAGCCCCGCTCCAACTCCAGAGGAACACGTAGGGGCAGAAGCTGATGGTGTGCAAGGTACGTCTTGTTCTTGGGGTGGCGGATGAGGGGGCGCAGCTCGGGCTGTGGGCAAACTGCCACTTGTCGCCGTAGCGGCCCATCGGGGAGCGGATTCCTCTGGAGTTGGAGGGGGAGGGGGGTATTGTG
This sequence comes from Amblyraja radiata, assembly GCF_010909765.2. Taxonomy (NCBI): domain Eukaryota; kingdom Metazoa; phylum Chordata; class Chondrichthyes; order Rajiformes; family Rajidae; genus Amblyraja; species Amblyraja radiata. The sequence continues at coordinate 49,803,060 of NC_045968.1, read as the reverse complement.
CTGTTTGATCGCCCCCTGCTATCCCAGGGACAGGGAGACACAGCGGCTTTTTAGACTGGTGGGCAATCACTTCCAAAGTTCTGCCCACACAGTCAGTACACCTCTCCTACACTGCATTTCATACAAACATTTATTCTGCAAGAAAAAACGACATTGAAGACTCAAACTCGCGATCGAGTAACTGCCAGGATCAAGGCGCAAACTCGCGACCTTGCGGATATGAGCCGAGCACTCTACCACTGAGCCAGCCATTAAAATCTACACTAAAAAATTTCCATTCCGAAGACCGACAAATTCTGAATTACGAAAAGTGTCTGGTCCCAAGGCTTTCGGATAAAAGGTTGTGCACCTGTACAATAATCAGAGCAAAGGGAAGAGGTAGAGTGCAGAATATAGTTCTCAGCATCAGATCCATAGACAAAATCCAATGTCCGCAACGGGGCAGAGGTGAATTGGACAGTACCTTGGCTTATGGAAGGATCATTCAGAAGCCTGATAACAGAAGGCAGGAAGCTGTTCCTGAGTCTGGAGGTGTGTGCTTTTCCAGCTTCTGTACTTTCTGCCAGGCAGGAATAGGGAGAAGAAGGAATGATCGGCGTGGGACTAATCTTTGATTATGTTGATTGCTTTTCCAAGAGAGCATGGGGTGTAGACAGAGTCGATGGTGGAAGTCTGGTCTGTGTGATGTACTGGACTATATCTACAACTTTCTTCAATTTCTTGCAGTCTTGGGCAGAGCTGGCCCCAAACCAAATTATGAGGCAACCCGACAGTACGCTTTCTGTGGTGCATCAGCGCAAATTTGAAGACATGCCGAATTTCTTCAGTCATCTTAGGAAGTCGAGGCATTGGTGTGCTTCCTAAGACCACAGCCGAGATTCAAATCCTTTCCCTATCCTAGTTCCATATTTAATTTTGGCTGTTTACCCCATCCTCTCAGCCACTGAGACTTTTGTCCACATTTTTGGGAAATCAACATTGCCAAAGCATATTCCTGATCATTATCATATTACTTTTTGTTCGAGCCTGCTTTGTACCAGTTGGTTTTCATTCTATTGTTTCAGGAAATGGTTTGTTGACAGCAAAGAGTTTGGAGGTTGTAAAAGGCAATATAACATATATCGATTTTGGTATTAAAGTTTCATAGTGCTGATTTCTATAGTGTTGAGTTTTTCCCACCAGCTGCTCTATAAATTGGGGGCAAACAAAGCAGGAAGTCCAGGTGTGGAGAGATGCTGAAAGTTGCAAAGCCAGAGCCTGCAGTGAACTTGATCCCAGCTGTTTTACACTTCCCCTTTGATATAAATAAGAAAATGGTAGGTCAGAAGTTCCACTCAGCGGCTTCCCACATATAACCCCAAAAGTCCTCCTGATGAAAGACATCCTTGCTGATAATGGGGTGTAGAAAAAAACAGCTGACAACTGGACATTCTGGTCTGAAAACTCAACCAAGCCTTGATGTTATCAAAGATTTATCACTTTTCTTAATATAAAATAATCCTTTGTTCCAGCAGTGACTTACTCTTTTTCATCACATGAAACATTTGCCCCTAGGTTAAAGGTTATAGAGTTCATCCTGACTTGAGTAAGGATCATAACCTAAACAGGTGCAATAGGATTTTAATAGAACTACTGATTGATATTTCTTCATTAACCATATAAAGATTTCATTGATCATTTTTCAAATAAAGTTAAGATCTCGGTCTGTTTGTTGCTTTCTGAGACGGCATTCTCACAAACCCCAGCACTGGCACCAAAAAAAAGCAGTAAGTATGAGCAAAAGGCCAAGCCTTGAAGCTGGAATTGTGACAATGAGTCTCTGTACTTTTCTAATGCCCTGGTCTGAGTGATAAAGGAGCTGTCAGCCTTTACTCTTCAGCACAATCTGATAAATCAGGTAAAGAAAAATGTAAGGACACAACTCCAATGCACATTTAATTTTGGGATATTGAATTTCATCTACCATTGTGCCACATAGAAGCAATTCAATTATTTATTTATCAGTGCTGAAAGGTGCAGTAAAGAATCTCAGCTCAGGAACCACTTTGGTTGTGGGTGTACCTCTTGAAAATTCACTACAATCTGAGACCCTAGACATTGGCAAACACTGTATACAGCTTACTTCTGATAAAGGGGAATGAAGCTTTATGGTCAAAATCAGGTTGTCTTAAAGGGTCTGGATCACTGGATCAGGAAAGGCATTTGTTGGTCAGTGTCTGAGGTGTTGAGATGGGACATAGTTTGTGGCATGGCTGGGAATGGAGTTGGGAATCATGGCCTGAAGATCTAGAGTGGTCATGGATCTGGAATTGATTGTCATGAATCAAGTGCAAACGGTTGGGAGCTTGATTTGTGCGAGTTGCCTGTTGAAGTCGGTGAGCTAGGGAAAGGTGGGTGGGAATGGAGACTGCAGTTAAATTATTAACAAAGGGATTTATGAATAAATTATACTTTATTGTCGCATGTTACATGTCACAGTGAAATTCTTTGTTTTGCATACCATACCCAAAGTATGCAAAGAGTCGCTGTGTATAGGGCACAGACAAAGTTACAAAGTGTTCAACATAATCCCAATTGTCCCTTTTAGTTCTCAGTGCTCCTCCCTCCCCACACCGGGTTCCTATTTGTACTCGGCCTCCCCCCCCCCCCTTCCTCCCACGGCAGGTCCCTCTTTATTCTCTCTTACCTCTGACAATATCTCAACATCTCTGACTTACGCAAGTCATATTGGGATCTTTTCAGAGACCCCGCTCTGCTGCTGCAGAGAAGCCAGTGCTGGTACAACCTGGTTATTCTGAGAGGCCACAACAACAAGAAAGCCTCAGTACCAGCTTCCCTGGCAACCCTGTACAACATCATTCATGGGGTGCAAACCTGACCTAGAAAAACATGGCATCACAAAATGGCGGTTCACAAACGAAACTGTCCTGTTAAATTTCTAGAGTAGTATGATTCAGCTTGGAAATCATCATAATTGCATTCCACTCTTGGGTGAAAAAAAAACAATTTCCATACACAGTACATTGGGGGGGGAAATAATATAGCACATGCCAAATCCTAGGACACAGAATTGATTCTTGAATCATATATAACATGTCCTCCCAAAATTACTCCTGCGATGAACAGAATCAATGTCTTATGGCATCATGGTGTATCTATAAGAAACTAAAACATGAGGAATAAGACTTCAAACCCGAGGACTGCTGCCTCATGGAATCTACTCATGGATTAAAATGATCAATGGATCATACTCACGAAATTAAAATACTTCCCAAAGGGATTCCAGAGGTTCACCAGGCTTATTTATTCACTGTTCACTTCCAGTGTTTTTCTTTTCATGGTTGAGCCATTGTTTTCCAGCTGTGGTCCTCTAGGGTCACCATCACAGTTATAATGTTGTCCATTTTCTAATATCAGGAGACTAGAAGTGGTAGGAGCTGCTCAAGTGATTAATATTTAATTTTAATTAAAATTGTATGCAGACAATGGATAGTGATGACAATTATTTCTATAATGCAAGTTTATTCGATTTATTTTTGTTTTATCATAATATATTTGAAATATTATTGCTATAGTTATTATTGTGTGTTTACTAATTATATTGTTATTTTTGTGTGGGATTTTGGTTAGTCAGTCTAGCCCCACGTTGGTTTTTGTTCCTACCAGCAATTGTATTGGGGACCTAATTTGTACAGAAGTCCCTGAGAGGACACGTGGAGACTGCATGTTGAGTTACCTGCTGCTGTGATTGCCTGTGATTAAAGAACCCAAATGTAGCCTGATTAACACCCATAACCCGGAGAGACTGGTGTAAGTCAAAGCCAAAACCTAGGGTTACATTTCATTCAGATGGTCTGCGCTCACGGAAGCTTTCACAGTAACATAAACCACTCGGATCCCGAGTTTCTGACAGCAGTCTGCAACATGGATGGTAATCTTTAGCAGTGGGAGAATATCAAACACTGTGAACTAGGAGTCTTTATCAAATGCCATGTGATATTTAACACATGAGTAACCCCAACCCTCCCCCCCAATCCTTTCATTCCATTTCATTAACTTTGTACCAGTTTGTAATTTGCTGTTATTTAACATTCCTTACAGATCCCTCACCACCAGATGCACCGAGTAATTTGAGGAAAGACAACTTCACTGCAAGGCACAATGGCGCTTTCAGTCTAAGAATTCACTGGGATCCACCCCAAGAGAAAGATCTTTACATTCACCATTACAAAATGTACTGGAGTCAATGGGTTTCTAGGAAAACTGTTTTACTCACAAAGAAGGAAAACTGGAAGATAATTGATGGGGTAAGTTTTGAATTTGATCTAAAATGGCTGAGTCTCTTTGTGTTTCAAGCCTTAACCCTAACCTTTATTTTGGAAAACAATTTACTATATTATCTATATATCTACTAGAAATTTACATATATCAATTGCTATATGTATCCTGGAAATGCTAAGTGATGCAATAGCTAGTTTTTAATTATTCAGCAAAGCACACAGTGCGGGAGGAGCTCAGCAGGCCAGGCAGCATCTGTGGAGGGAATGGACGGGCACGTTTCAGGTCGGGAGCCTTTTACATTCGAAAGAAGGTTCCAAACCAATAACGTCACCTGTCTATTTCCTCCACGGAGGCTGCCTGGCCCACTGAGTTCCACCAGCATTTTATGTTTTGTTCAAGATTCCAACATCAACAAATCCCTGTGTCTCTCTGTTAATTATGCAGGTTGAATTATGAACTCTGATGCAGGGAGTATGAGTGAACAATAAATCTGGAAATACCCAGTAGGTCAAGCAGCGTTTTCATAGATGGGGTGAGGTCTTGTTGGTACTTTGGGTTGATGGTCTTCATGCAAAGTCTGTGACCCGAAACATTCTTTATTTCTCTTCCTGCTTCACCTATTGTGTATCATCTGCTTTTATTTTAGATTTTCAGCATCTGCACCATTTTATTTATGCATTACGTATTTTTCGATTTGCGTTTTCTTCCATTCTCGCATTTTCTATGAAAGGATGGAACTCTGTCGCATGTTGACACAGTGGTAGAGTTGCTGCCTTACAGCGCTAGAGACCCGGGTTCGATCCTGACTCTGGGTGCTGTATGTACAGAGTTTGTACGTTCTCACCATGACGTAGGTGGGTTTTCTCCGGGTGCTCTGGTTTCCTCCCGCACTCATATAGGATAGTAATAGTGTACGGGGATCGATGGTCGGTGCAGATTCAGTGGGCCGAAGAGCCTGTTTCCGCACTGTATCTCTAAACTAAACTAAACTATGACATCAGATCTCCTGGCTTCTCCTTCCAATGTGGAAAATAGTAATGAGTAGATGTTTTTGGCAATGAGGTGACATCGCAACCATTCTCCGAATGTCTCTAATTCGTCAGTTTTACACTGAATAAATATAGAACATTCTCATTGTAAGAACATATTTGGGGTTTGCATCATTTGAATGAGTCACAAATTAGGTAAGAAAAACAATTTATTTCTCTTACTATTTTGTATTTAATGATCTCGGTATATCCCATGCGGTCCTTAGGCAGAAGAAACATTTTTAGAAGTGCAATCACTGATATAAATGTAGGAAACATCAAAGCCAATTTGCGCACAAGAAACGTTCACAAACAGTATGATAATAATAACTAAAGGTTAAATTACCATAAATAATTCTCCTCTCCTTCAGAATAGCATTGTGGGATTGTTTATATCCATTGAAGAGGAATTTGGTTTGATGTCCCACTCAAATAAAGTCAACTAATATAATGGGTTGTCATCCTGGATTTTTATCTTCATGTCTCCGGATTAAGATATGAATATACTGCGTTTGGATTCATAGTCAAGAGTATTTTATTGTAATTTATCCCAAACTGAAATAATGAAATTCGTACTTGCAGATTTGTAAACATAGTACTCTGTAAACACCATAATAAACTACAAAAAGATCAGTATATATATTAAAAAAACATTTAGTATATATAAAATAGTACTGCAAAGACAAAAACAATGTAGTTTGTTGGAGTTTAGTTGGAGGTTGTAGTGTGCAATGGTTGTTGGGAACATGCTGCTCCTGAAGCTGGACGTTACTGTTTTCAGGCTCCTGTATCTTCTTCCAGGTGGCAGGAGTGAACTGAGAGTGTGGCCAGGGTGGTGTGGGTCTCTGATGATGCTGTACATCTGTATGATGGTGGGGACGTCAGTACCCGTGATGAACTGGGCACTGTTCACAATAAAAGACTGTGGCTGCTGAGCATTGAGCCACAACTAATTATAAAGCCACTCAGTGAATAGCAGAGCATTCAGGAAAGGAAGGTGGACAGCTGAGGGAGCTCAAATCCAAATTTAAATGACAGTGATATCTGCAAATTACAATCAAACTGCAGATGTTGCCAAATCAAAAAGTTTCTAACTTGAAAAGTTTAATTTTATTTGTAGGGTTCTAACATCGACTGGACAAAGAAAGAACAAGAGTATTTTAAAAAACAAATGAATTTCAGCATATAAATATTAATGGTAAATGAGATATAATTAGCATTTAAATGATAAAATAGTCACTCATTTTCATCCACTAAGATGAGTGGATAAGGAAAGCAGGAAGGGAATTGAGGAAAGAGCCATAATTAGCCCGTTTTAGAGAACCGATGTGGAGTTCTGCACATTCAATCTGAAACATCCTGCAGACTCCCTTCAGAGTTAAATCTGTTTCCAGCAGGCTTATAATAATAATAATAATAATAAATGTTATTTAATGGGCGCCTTTCAGACATCTCAAGGACACCTTACATAGTAATCGGAATAACATATAATCGGAATATAACAAGTAATAAAGACATCACAGAGACACAAATTAAAAACAGAATTCAATCCAAAAACAGAAAATCAAAAACACAGTGTGAAGAGAGAGCAGCAGCAGCCAAAGCGCGCCAGCGTCCACTCTCTCTTCACGGCAGCCATCTTGGACACAGACCTACAGGACTACAATTAGACAAAAAAATCATCCCCCCACAGTGGATAGCACTGTGGAGGAAGGCACAATGTCCAGTCCCCACCCCATGTTCACCCCAAAGTCAGGCCTATTGAGGCCACCGCAATTGCCTCTACGGAGGCCCGATGTCCCTGGCCGTTCTCACCGGGTGGTCTTGCCCCAGCGTCGGGAGAGTCCTTTCGGCGGCTGGACCACCTGGAACGGCCGCTTCCTGGTTGGAGCCCGCGGCTGCCGAAGCCGACAAGGCCGCGCCGGCTTGGAGCTCCCAGGCTCCCGATGAAAACGTCGGCGCCGCCTCTCCGCACTGCCGCCTCTCTGCATGCCGCCTCTCCGCACCGCCGCCTCTCCGCACGCCGCCTCTCCGCTCCGCAGACCCGCAGCCCGGAGATGTTGCTCTCGGCGGTCCAGCGCGGCGACCCAGGCAAGGCGTCGCCCGCTCCACTCCGCTCCGCTCCAGCGCTCCAACGCTGTGCCGCCGCCGAGGCCGAGGTGCTGGGCGGTCCCCGCCAGGAAACGGCGCTCCAAGCCCGCAGGTAGGCCACGAGGACGGGTCGACGAGCAGCCCGGAGAAAAGGCTGCCACACCGACCAGGTAGGGACCTAGAAATAAAGTTTACACCTACCCCCCACATTAAAAAGACCATATCCCCTACAAACAAAAAATAGGACTCACTAAAAACTATTAAAAAAACGAATTTAAAACGGACGGCTGCTGGCTAGCAGCCGTTCACCAAGATGGCTCCTCCTCCTATATAGCAGTCGCCATCTTCTTGATCACAAGATGCTACTTAACATCTCTCTGTAAGCAGAGGCCATGCTTAGTCCAGAAGAGGCCAGGGAAGTTTGAGTGACAAAGGATGAAGGCAACACTGCAGCATACTGTATACCAAGCATTGACAGAACACAACAGAGTACAGCACAGGAACAGGCCCTTTGACCACAGTGTCTGTGCTGACTGTGATGACGATCTAAACTAATCCTATCTGCCTGCACATAATCCATATGCCTCGATTCCCTGCCTCTTCAGGTGTCTGCCTGTGCCTTTTGAATGTTCCTATTCTACAACTTCCCCAGGTAGTGTGCTCCAGGCACCTGCCTCTGTGTGAAAACAAAACTTGCCTCTCAAATCTTGTTTAAACTTTTCCCCTCTCTTCTTAAACGCATGTCCTCTAGTATCTGACATTTTCATCATGGAAAAAGGACTCTAACCAAGTACCCTCTCAATGCAGCTCTTAACCTATCTGTCTATACATAACTAAAACTCTGATCTTGTTATCTTCCAGTTTGGCGCTTTATATTTGCGCAAAAACAGTTTGCGATAGCACTACGATGTTTCACCAGTTCACTCATCGCTCTCCTGTGCTGCGAGTGCGCCAAGTTTCGTTCCGATCGGTTAAATGTCGTAAATGTTAGTGAGGTTTAAAAATCTTAAAAACCGCACGTGCGCAGATCGATCTCTTCGGCCAGTCGGTGCCGCGTGGATTAGTCTCTTCCCCTGTCACTCCCCGGGACGGTCCGCCCCTTCCTGCGCCATCGCGTCTTTACTGGTGCTGATGGTGGCCGGACTTTCGGAGGGACCCGAAGCAGCCCAGCCCCGCCCTGCCCCAAACAGCCCCGCCCCAAGCAGCAGCCCAGCCCCAAGCAGCAGCCCAGCGTTGGAGACCCGACCCAGCCCAGCCCAGCCCAGGAGACCAGGCCCAGTCCGGAGTCGGAGATGTCGCCAAATGGAAAGCGGAGATTCTGATCCAGGCGGAGGAGAACGACCAATGACCAGCACCCGCTGTGAGTCCCCAACACACCGCCAGTTCCAGCCACTACCCCTCTGGTCCCCCTCACTGGCTCTTCCCCCCCCCCCCCCCCCCCCCCCCATCCCCGTGATGTCCCCCTCTCTTCCATGGCTCTTCCGCCGTCATTTGTCCGAGCTCACTCCCCGCCCCTGCCCACATACACCCCCCCCACAACCCGCTCTCCCCCACAACCCGCTCTCCCCCACAACCCCCCTCCCCCACAACCCCCCTCCCCCACAACCCCCCTGCGCCCACAGCCCCCCACCCCCACAAACCCCCCACCACCACAAACCCCCTCCCACCCCCGCAACCCTCCCTTGGGGGAACAGGTTGCGTTGGGGGACCAGGCCTCCCATGTGACTGGGACACAACGGGTCCCTCTTAGTCTAGTCTTTTATACCTCTATGTGGGTTCCCATCAGGCTCTGACACTCCAGAGAAAACAATACAAGTTAGTCCAACCTATTTTTATAATGAATACACTCCAATCCAGCTCCAATCCAGCTGCTTTGCAGTCAATGATCTAATGAACGCTTACTGGTGGTCAACTATTGTAAAGATTAAATTATCAAGTTGCGGCCATTCAATAGACAATAGGTGCAGGAGTAGGCCACTCAGCCCTTCGAGCCAGCACTGCCATTCAATGAGATCATTGCTGATCATCCACAATCAGTACCCTGTTCCTGCCTCCTCCCCATATCCCCTGACTCTGCTATCTTTAAGAGCCCTATCTGGCTCTCTCTTCAGTATCACTGGGACCGTCATTCTGAGGTAGGACACCATCTGGCTGAGCGCAAAGATGCCCAGTTACTCTGATGCGCCCCATGCTGCTGTGTATTCACATTTGGAATGGAGCAGGTGGAGGAAGGCTTGTTGGGGGAGAGGGCTAAAGCCCGTTGAGGTGCAACTTGCAAGGCTTCTTGGTTTTTCTCCACTGCTACTGCTGCAGACAGTTATTCTTCGTTATGGAAAGCCAAAGAAAAAATCCTACTGATCTTCAGAAGCACGGACCATCGCTGGGATATACAAATCTTCTGATCAGCCAACACTGTGAGAGCCAATTGGAGATAAATAATTATCTTTCTTAAGGAAATGCATCAAGGAAACTGGTTTATTACCAGACACAAGTTGTAGAAATCACTCTTCATACTACAATCGCTGAACCTGCCTTGATTAGATAATCTTGAGGAGTTCATATGTCACATTAATCTCAAATGAATTAAACGACTGCAAATATAGCTGTAATAGAATCATAGTTATACATCCTTGTACAGCCATTCATCCTAATACATTTAACGTGACCTTTTTGCTCATCCACACTCATCCTAGTTGCCTGCATTAGGTCTGTATCCATCTATTCCTTTCTTATTCAAGTGCCTGTCTCAATTTTCCTTAAATATAATGATTGATTTTCACCTTCTATGGTGATGAGGCTTTAAGGAAACTTGAGGGAAGTGTGGTTGATAAAGAATAACGAAAGCAGGAACACTTTGAAATGTATTTCATTTAACTTAAACTTATGCCTTCTTATTTATGATAACATTATAATGGGGAGGGGGGGGGGGACTGACTATCCACCCTTTGTGTGTCTCTTATAATCTTATTTACCTCAATCTTGTCAGCCCCTCCACTCATTTGCTCCAGAAAAAAAAGCTCATCTTCTCCAACCTCACCCCATAAGTAAACTCCTCCAAACCAGCAATGTCCTAGTGAATCTCTTCTGCACTCTCCCAGTGCAACCACATCCTTATAGTATGATGGCCAGAATTCTGCAAATTATTTCTGGTTTGATCCAACCAGTGTAGCAACATGACATCCCCCCCAAACTTTTTTCTTCTGTGCCTGACCTAGGAAGGTCATTATATGCCTTCTCCGTCACTTTATCTATTTGTCTTGTCACTTTCAGGGAACAATGAACTTGAACCCCACGGTCTGTCTGTTCATCTAGTTTCCTTAGAGGACTACTATTTACTGTTTATGTTCTATCCCTATTTGACTTACAAAAATGCATCACATGGCACTTGTCAGGATTAAATCTAGTAGTGAAGTATGGCATTGTAAGTGATGAAGGAGACAGCAATAGAAAGTATATTTGCAAGATGTCACTATGGGAACTGATAAAAATGCTTTTTGACATCCCAAAGTCCCTTCAGGCATTTGCTGTAGATGTATTTCTAAAGCACCAACAACATTTTCAAAAAATCTTTCATCTGCACATCTGGCTTAAGGATAGAAGTGAGAATAATTAATAGGATCATAAAACTATCTGTGACAAGAATCTTGCATTCTAGCCTGTTTTATGGCTACTTGACCTGTGTTGGCTGAGGGAGACCAGAAGTGAAAGTTGATCAGTATGGTTTTACCGATGCGAAATTCATCACAAACAATTCAGCACAAATGGGTAAAATACGGTAGAAGGTACATACCACCAGTTAGAAATTTTAGCTGTTTCTTGTATGGTTAGTCTGATATGGTACAGCAGATTTGTTAAATTATCAGAAGAAGTTCCATATTAGTGTGTCAACCAAATGTCTCATTATTCCAAGCACAATTGTTGAGTACAAACTATTCAATGTACTTGGAGATAATGTGAGTACACCAATAAGGTTCTGTATCACAACATGGTGACAGGACTCCACACTGTTTCTATTTCACACCCAGAGTCTCAGCCAAGGTGTCCAGGAGAGGGTTAAATCAGAGAGAGAATTATAGCTCAAGGTTTGTTGAGGTTGACATGTGATTGTCAAAGAAACTATTAAGTTATTTCCTCAACGACGAAACATGGAAGGCAAATTAGTCTTTTTGAATGTAACCCTGATGATTTCCAACAAATGTAGGAAAGGCCTGGGTTCTGGTATTCAATCCATTATTACTGCCCCAGGTTACAGTCACTAAACCGGAATTTGAAATTATTGCATTCCATAATTACATTTTTCCTTCACTGGATCTTGCTAAAATATTTCAAATCGATGTAGTAAAAACTAGCTTCTCCAAATGGTCCATTAGAGGTGCGTTGCTGTTTTCATATTTTGACTAGGATATAATGAAAGATCAATTATGGAAGAATGAGTTCCTATTTTCAATATTGGCCATGACACAAATCCCTTTTGTTTTGACTATTCTGGTTTTCAGATTTTCTACCAGATGTTCAACATTAGTTTCTTAAAACAAAATGGTCATTCTTGAATACTAACTAACTGACTAGCATGAAACAAAACTATTTATTTTCATACATTGTTTTATTTGGATGGTTTTCAACTTGATTCTGTTTTCCTGGTGCCTCGGGTGGTTATGGATGAAGCAGTTAATCTTACATTTCATGTTTAATTTTGCATTTAGAGCAACACATATTGACATAGCCTATAAATTCAATAGTCATTGTATATATTATGTTCTATCTGATTATTGGCTATTTAATAAATCAAAACCTAACCATTTTGCAGATTCAAAAGATGACAGACATCATTTATTTACAACAATAATGCATTGGGTAGTTTGAGGAAATCCCTTGTAATAGTCCGTAAATGACAGTCAAAGTTAAACATGACCAAACACAATTAAACGGTGAATATAATAGGTGTAACTGCCGGGCATTTCAAACAAATTGATGGACAACATGCAAGTTGGCAATTCAACAAAACACAACTGAATGAAGACACTAGAGATTGCAGATGCTGCATCCTTGAGCATAATATAAACTGTTGGAGGAACACTGATGTTGCCGAACCTGTTGAGTTCTCCAGCAGTTTGCTTTTTGCTCACCTCAATAAAGATCATTTGCAGACTATTAACTTGTTACCTCCAGAAGCTTGTTTCATAAAATATATTAACTTCATTTTTAAATTAACTTGCTGAGAATTATATCAGGAGGCAGTTGATATATTATTTGCAATTTATCCACATTCACCTTGCCAGTTTGCATCTTCTTGTACTTTAATGCATTCTTATAAGTTTGGACACAGGTGGTCCAACTTAGTATCATCTACAAATTTTAACACTGTACTGAGTTCAGACCAAGACGATGAAATTGAATTGAAAAACAAAAAGCAGCAGATATTGTAAATCTGAGCATGTTAACAGGAGGGTACATGAACCAACAAATCTGGCCCATCTGTTCCAAGGTTCAATGGCCTTTGTAGTCCAAGAAGCCATTCGGGCAGCACGGTGGCGCAGCGGTAGAGTTACTGCCTAACAGTACCAGAAACCTGGGATTGATCCTGATTGTGGGTGCTGTCGGTACTGAGTTTGTACATTCTCCCCGTGACTGCATGGGTTTTCCCCGGGCGCTCCGGTTTCCTCCCACACTCCAAAGACATATATGTTTGTAGGTTAATTGGCTTTGGTAAAGATTGTATATTGTCCCTTGAGGGTAGGATGGTGCTAGCGTATGGGGATCGCTGGTCAGCGCAGACTCGGTGGGCCACACTATCTTTAAAACAAAAAGTAAAAAACGTACTACTGAAAAGCTTGTCTATTGTAAAAGGACTTTCCTTTGTGTTTCACTATTGCAGGCACCGAAGGGAATCAAGTAAATTAACTCCAGGTCCATGAGGGGTGAGGGTAATAGTATCAGTCTGGGGAAAAAACAAAACGTAGGTTTATGGAGGGTCATTGTGGATTTGGGAGGGGTGGGGTTGTTGGTGACAGTGCTGCAGGAATGTTGTAATCAGCTGCAAATAATCAATATGGTTATTACAGCATGGGGCAGACTGGGATGGGGAGATCTTTAAGGAGAATGGAGTAGGAAATTGATTGGAGATGAGATAGGATGGTTGGAAGAGAGTTGCCTAGGAGATAAGTAGAATCAAAACTAGAGATCAATGCAGCGAGGTCAGAGGAGGTCTGATAACAGATGGATGGATAGGGTAGCTTCTGTGGAAATGGTAGTCATTGGTAATGAGCAGGGGTGCTGCTGCCATGTACACCAGACTTTCCAAACTATCCGGCATTGTTTGTTCTGACATAGATCAAAGCAATTAATTCTACTGTTTTACCACCTCATTCTATCCTAATCGAGGCATCCTTTAACAAAAAACCCTTCTGGACACTTGATTTCAAATGCATAGAATAACTAAATTCCCCAGAACAATCTTACCTTTCTGCAACCCCCTATCATACTTACACCATAGGTTTCCTGTCCTGTCTATGGGGCTCCATTAATGTTCTACCCATTCAACTTAATTATATCTATAGTTAGCTGGTGTTTCCTAGTAAGCCAATTCAGCTCCTGCAAACTTTGCATTATCTGCACATATTAGCTTCCTCTACCCTTTTAACTTTCAATTTTCTATCAATACCTCTGCTCCTCCATGTGGTGTAACAATGTACTGAAACAAAGCTACCGAGAGTATTCTTCCCCTCCCTTTGTCTGTCTACTCCAGTAAATTCTTGAGTCAGAGCACTTATTGCCATTAACATTTCCACGTTATATCGATATATCCTAGTCTATAATGCTAATCTATATTACTAATCTATACATCCTGAGTCCATCGGCGGCGCCTTGTGGCAGTGGCCGACTGCAGTCCGTCTGTCTTTTCTTTCTTTTTGTCCTGTTAGTTGTATGTTTTTGGTTTTAGTTTCACTTTATTTCTAGCTGTGTATATGTGGGGGGGGGGGGGGGGTCAGGGAATACTTTTTTATCTCTTCCCTGAACGGGGACGCAACCTTTTCCCTGTCCAGTCGCAGAACCTGGGGACTCACGGAGCTAGCTGACTGTGGAGCATTGTGGTGGCGCACGGCTGCGACCGACTTCGGACCTTCGGAGGCTTCGGCGGCAGGCCCTGTGGACAGTAACATCGGGAGCTCGCAGGTCCCTGGTGGGAGACCGCTTTTCGGAGCTCCCGCAACGGCAACTTCGCCCGCCCGAATCGAGGGGTTTAAATCGACCTGGAGCGGGACCTTACATCGCCCGGCACGGCTTAAACGGTTACGGGACTTACCGATTAGCGCTACAATTTTTGGACCTCTTTACTCACCATTGATGCACTGAAGTTATTTATTTATCAATTTTGAATATTAACTAATTTATCTTTTATATAAAATGTAGATTTTTGCATGGATTTCATATATTTCAATGACTTCTATTTTATAATATTTGTCTATCCTTGTATTTATTTATTTATGTTTGTTTGTCTGTTTATTTATGAGCAGCTTCTTAATGTTAAAGTGCAAATAAATAATTCCTTACCCTTCTCTGAGTTCTGTCATGCCTGCATTTTCAACAGCTGTGATGTTTCTATTTCATTCTTTCTTTTGTTCAAATGTTACCACCATTCCAGTTTCAATCATCATTCCAAATTCTCTCTCTTTGGCACAGTGGAAAGATGGGTGGGAACAACATATTCCATGGCTGGATCAATTCAGCAAGCTTGGAATTCCACATTAAGCAAGCAGGTACAGCAGGCTGTGAAGAATGCGAATGGCACGTTGGCCTTTATAACAAGTGGAGTTGAGTATAGGAGCAAAGAGGTCCTTCTGCAGTTGTACAGATCCCTAGTGAGACCATACCTGGAGTATTGTGTGCAGTTTTGGTCCCCTAATTTGAGGAAGGACATTCTTGCTATTGAGGGAGTGCAGCGTAGGTTTACAAGGTTAATTCCCGGGATGGCGGGACTGTCATATGCTGAGAGAATGGAGCGGCTGGCCTTGTACACTCTGGTTTAGAAGGATGAGAGGGTATCTTATTGAAACATATAAGATTGTTAAGGGTTTGGACACGCTAGAGGCAGGAAACATGTTCCCGATGTTGGGGGAGTCCAGAACCAGGGGGCACAGTTTAAGAATAAGGGGTAAGCCATTTAGAATGGAGGCGAGGAAACACTTTTTCTCACAGAGAGTTGTAAGTGTGGAAATCTCTGCCTCAGAAGGCGGTGGATGGCTGGTTCTCCGGATGTTTTCAAGAGAGAGCTAGATAGGGCTCTTAAAGATAGCGGAGTCAGGGGATATTGGGAGAAGGCAGGAACGGGGTACTGATTGGGGATGATCAGCCATGATCACATTGAATGGCGGTGCTGGCTCGAAGGGCCGGATGGCCTACTTCTGCACCTATTGTCTATTGTCTATTGTGCTTACAATGCACTTATTCCGTAGACTGTGTACTGAATTTGATTATGTGACGAGCTTTAATCAGGGCATTTCAGGGAATATTTTCTGTGAAGTAGCTATAAAAGTTATAAAAAGCAGGTTCAAGTTGAAAGTTGAATTAAGATTCAGAGGTATAGTCAAAGATCTTTTGGCAAAACACTAACAAGGTTTAAAAGCAGAAGGGATTCTGGAAGATCCACTGATGCCGCCACCAAAATTGTAAATGTCTGGATAAAGAAAGGAACTTGACTTAGGAGCAGGTTAAACTTGTTGCAATGGGAATTATTATTATTTGCTTGACCTGACAGGTGCCTCTTGTGAATCAACCTCTGGACTTCTTGAGGATTGCCTTTGTAGCCTGCAAACAGTTCATGTTTCAAGCTTATCCCATTCTTATAACTGTGAAGAAGAGTTTCAATAGAAATATGTCCCAACACTGATAAAGCAGAAATATATCAATCAGGAAACGCCCTTTCCGTTAATAATGATAACATGCCAAATAGTTTAAAACCTTTCAAATTATGCATCTCGTTTAAGGTGAAAGATGAAGTTGAAATTGAAGACCTTCAGCCAAACACACAATATCTGGTCCAAGTACAATCAGTGGCCAATTGGGGACAAAAGCGATTAAAGAGCAGTAAAGCCCTGTTTTTCTTTACTACTCCTTCAACAGGTAAGAGTACTGAAACCCTTCCTGCCATTGGAATGCTGAAATCATCTGTGTTTTTCCCTAATCTGCTTATAATGCAGGAATGTTTGTTAAAGATGGCCTTTAGATAGCAAGGACTTTTTGAAATTGAAGACAAATCTGTTGGATCTTCCCTCCCTTATACCCAGAGAGATCAGAAAATTAGCTGATCAAAACACCCAAGGTTTTCAATCGAATAGTGCAATAAGACTTCTAGGTAATGTTCCATAGAATCACAATTACTGGAAAAAAAGGCACCATTAATTAACATCCTGTTTCTTACTGAGTTGTATCGTTGCAAGCTAATTGTACATTAAAAAAAATTACAATTAGCTTACAACGATACAACTCAGTAAGAAACAGGATGTTAATTAATGGTGCATTTTTTCCAGTAATTGTGATTCTATGGTACAATACAAGTGCAATCAAGTAAAATTGCATGTGAACTCAACAATTTGCAGATTCTTCCATAAACGTGTACAAGCCTTCACAAAGTAATGGCATCTGTGATGAAATAGTTGACATATTCTTATGCCACGAGCAATCCTGATAGTGTGAGTGAGACTAAATTATTTTTTCTATCTACTGCTACTGCTTATGCAAATATTTCTCTTTGTTGTGAAAACCAAAATTTGGAAGTTGGGCAATAGAAAAAAATAGCTCCTGACTTAAGTTCCTTTGTTTAGACATCCCATCAAATGAAGCTATCACTACAACAGAAGTGTCCAATGAACTTCCACACATTCATCAAATGTTTGACATTGGAAGTCTAGAGGCTGCAGACCCATATTACCATGGCAACCAGCTGCAAGTTAAAGTGCACTGGAAAAAAGCAAAAGAAGGTAAGACATCCTAGATAATTTTAACAGTAATGAATTGCTCTAGTTTGTTTTTCTAGATTTCTCCATGAACTTTAATTAAAAGGACCAATATAATTACTACTGTAGCCAGCAGTGGTATACTCTTATAACACTCTTATAATTGGTATGATTGTGCCTAATGTATATTAGGATTGCCATTGAACAGTATTAAATAAAATAATTCACTGTACTTGGGTATACGTGGCAATAAAGCACCAGTGAACCATTGAACCACCATCTCTTGTTATCCAGTTTTGTGCTTTACAACTATAGCGAGCAGGAGACTGGGAGTTGATCTTTATGCAGTTATATGTCAATGACAGGACAAAGGATTGTGCAATGTACAATAACAATTCCAAATAGATTCTGTTAACTGTCTTCTGGGGCAGATTTCTGCTCCATTCTAGTGAGCAATTGGAATTGTCAATGGATAATTTTTGGTGTTCCACAGCAGCAGTTGCACCATGCACATTTGGTTTAAGAACGCATCCCTTCGAGCACTTTGTTTCGTGAGGGCAGTAACAGGTACAAATTGAATACCCTCTGGCAGGAAGTCAGTGTGCCAAGATGATGTGACATTAGCTCAAAAGTTCCAGCTGACTCCATCAGTCTTAACTTCTTAAGACTGAACACACATTCAGCAGCAGAAAATACCTCACTAGGTAACATTTTAAAATATTCTTCACTGGACTGGCTAGTTTCTGGTTGACGACCTCTGTCAATTGCTGGGGTTCTGCAAAGGTTTGGCATTGTCCATAGTTGCTAATTCAAGCTGCAGATATTTAGTTTAAGTTTAGTTTAGTTTAAAGGTACAGCATGGAAACAGGCCCTTTAGCCCACTAAGTCCATGACGACCATTAGGGTTAGGGTTAGTGTGAATTAGGCACTCACAGTAGTTGCATGTTATCCCACTTTCTTATCCAACCCATACACACTCACACACATACACAAGGGACAATTTACAGAGGCCAATTAACATACAAACCCCACATCTTTGAGATGTGGGAAGAAACGGGAGCACCCGGAAGAAACCCACAGTGAGAACGTGCAAACTCCACACAGACAGCACCCTAGGTTAGGATTGAACCTGTGTCTGCGGTGCTGTGAGGCACCAGCTCTACCAGCTGCACTACTGTGCCACCCATAGGTGTCTTCAAAGGCAAGTGATAGATGCCAAGACCAGTTGTAGGTATGTTGCAAAGCCTACCTGAAGCGTCGCTGAAAATCTGTCGCTGCGGGTGTGCGCGATTTTGGCGCCGTTTAGAGGGGGACGGGTTTCAAACGCGATTTTCTCTAGGCTGTTCAAATCGAAGATGTTCAGCCTTGTTAATTATTAACGAAAAATCGCTGGAAGACCCCGTCGCAAAAGCTATTATTAGTTTTAAAGGCCTTGGATAATAGTTATAGTAGTTTAAAAATCGATCTCTAAACCCGCGAACAACGGCAGCCGTCAGGATCCCATAGAGCAAACCACAGAAGGTAGGCTGCTTATTTTTACATTAAAAAGGGCTTCTTAAGATCCCTTTATACAAAGTTTAATATTGTGAGTAGCTAATTTTGGGCCCATTATATCCCGCAGTATTTTTCTGGGCATTTGAGGGCACAAATCTACCGCAATGTGAACGTTCTAAACCAGCGCGTTCACAGGATCCCACTAGAAAGCTGATTTAAAATGGACTTTAATTTACAGCAATTGAACACTAAATTCCTTCCATTTGGCCTATAAATTAATGTAAATGAGATTTAAAAATCATGTTTTATTGTGAATTATTTATGAATATTATTTGCACACTTAGGCTATTTAAAAATGTTAATCATTTATTAAGAAATGGATAGATGTTTAGATCTAGTAATTGAAGTTTGAAATTAGCTAAACTTGGGTAACTAACTAATTATATGCTTTAATTTCAGGTCATCCAAGTAAGATTATTTTATATTTGTTTCAGAATGGTTCAATCTATGATAACTGAAAATTTCATTCAGTTCTCTTAATTTTTAAGAAAGTTATGGGCTTTTGACTGCACACGATCACAGCTTTATTGTTACGTCCATAGAAAATCAATAGGGAACAAGATGCTAATTTCCGAGTATGAAAATGGCCATAACTTTTTAAATACATGAGATATGAAAGTGAATTAGGTGTCAAATTAAACTTCTTTTTATGCTTTATCTGATGGGGTAAATTACAGACTTGATTTTTTAAATCTCAAAATTTTGTAACATTGCTACCAGTTGCTTCCGGACATGGTGCTTTGTAGATGTTCATATGTGATAGGAGCAGAATTGGGCCATTTGGCCCATCAAGTCTAATTTGCAATCATGACTGATCTATCTTTCCCTCTTAACCCCATTCTCCTGCCTTCTCCCCCTAACCCCCGACACCCATGGATGATCACTTCAGGTTATTGTACAACTGGAGGTTGGAGAGTAGGACAACATGCTGCTGGTATAGGAATAGAGGAGGAGTGGGGAAGAGCTCTCAGCAAAAGGCCATATCCACCCAAAGAATTCCCTTGCTTGAACTTCAGCCATTCACCTACCAACAAACATTGGCATTTAAATAAGAACTGTCTCAATTAAATCAATTAAAGTCACTGCTGCAATCTTAGAGCATGGCAAGGACAGCATTGCCAAAAGCTGTCATGACAATGAACTTCTATGTATCTAACCCCTTTAGGGATGAGATTTATTAACATCATATCACTGAAGCACAATATAAGGAGAAAACTAATTACATCTCATTTTATTTTATCAAGTCCGAGCAAACAATGAGAGTGGATGTCTTTGCTAAGGTTGCAATTTATCCCACATTGTGACTGCCTGCCTCTGTATTACCCCATATTCTCTGCTTTGTACTGAAATCAGGAAGGATAGCAATCCTTCAATATCCAGCAGGTCTATGGCAGTAAATCAATATTTTGGCCCAGCAGTTTATCTCCGCGCGTTGAGGGGACGGGACCCAACGGGTCCCGCTTGGTCTAGTAATCCAATAAATATCACAAAGGTGGCACAGTAGCACAGCGGTAGATCCGATAACCCCCAATGCCAGTGACCCAGCTTTGATCCTGACTATAGGTGCTGTCTGTGTGAAGTTTCTATGTTCTCCCTGTGACCACATAGATTTCCTCCAGGTGCTATGGTTTCCTCCCACATTCCAAAGACAGTGCAGGTTTGTAGGTTAATTGTCTTTGTAAATTAGCCCTAGTGTGTAGGGTGCGAAAGTGGGTTAACTAGTGTGTGGGTGATCGATGGTTGGCGTGGACTCGATGAGCTGAAAGGCCTGTTGCCTCGCTGAGTCTCTATAAATGTACGGCATGGTGGCACAGAGGTAGAGTTGCTTCCTTACAGCACCAGAGACCCAGGTTCAATCCTGATCACGGGCGCTGTTTATACGGAGTTTGTACTTTCTCCCCGTGACCTGCATGGGTTTTCTCCGGTTTCCTCCCACACTCCATAGACATATATGTTTGTAGGTTAATTGGCTTTGTATAAATATAAGATTGTCCCTTGTGTGTAGGATAGCGCTAGTGTGCGAGGATCCTGGTCGACACGTACTTGGTGGGGCGAAGGGTCTGTTTCCACGCTGTATCTCTAAACTAAAAAAACAAAAAAATGCAGGCATCGTGCATGCAATGAGAGCCAGGGTGCCACACATAATCTAATAATGTGGAACTCTGATGTGCTGAAATAACACTTTTGATTGCTATGATACTTAATACATGTATCAAGATTGGTGCTTCAGCTGAATTCAGCACACGTCATAGTTAGGAGGGAGCAGTCAGCGCCATGAGCTGTACAGTAATGGGCATTTATAGAAGGAGATGTTCACAGCAGGCGGCACTAAGGTGAGGATTTTTACATTTAAATTTCAATGGAAATGTTTCTCTTTTATCCTCAATCACAAATGAAACATGACGATTGAGAAAGAGGGATATTTATTGTTAGACAGCTTGCTGATGGTCATCGGCTTCAAAACAACAGAATATTAATAATAATAATAACTTTATTTATAGAGCACTTTAAAAACAACCACTGCTGCCACAAAGTGCTGTACATGACTAGTCATGGACAAGAAATTATTACACGACAATAAAAACATTAAAAGAAAGAATAAAAACAATAAAATTAAAAACATTAAAAGCACTAAAACAGGAGCAAAGTCTCAAGCAGGGTCAAAAGCCAAGGAATATAAATGTGTTTTAATACTGGTTCTGACGATGGACAGTGAGGGGGCCTGTCTGATGTGCAACGGCAGAGTGTTCCAGAGTGCCGGAGCAGCAACAGAGAAGGCTCTATCCCCTCTGAGCTTCCGCTTAGACCTCGGTACCTCCAGGAGCAGCTGATCAGCTGATCTGAGGCACCGGGCAGGAGCGTATGGATGAAGCAGCTCAGAGAGGTAAGGCGGGGCGAGCCCATTTAAGGATTTAAAAACAAATAAAAGAATTTTAAAATGAACTCGAAAGTACACCGGGAGCCAGTGGAGGGAGGCCAGAATTGGCGTTATGTGCTCCCTCTTTCGAGTTCCAGTCAAAAGGCGAGCAGCAGCATTTTGAAGCAACTGGAGACGAGCCAGTGAAGATCGAGCAACTCCAAAATAGAGTGCATTACAGTAATCCAGCCTAGATGTAATAAAGGCATGGATTACTGTTTCAAAATGCTGCCGCTCAAGAATGAGCTTCACCTTTGCCAGCTTCCTTAAGTGAAAGAAGCTGGACTTTACCACCGCGCCTATTTGATGATCTAATTTAAAATCACTGGTCATTGGTCATACAAGAATGTATGACCATTGGTCATACATCATTGGTCATACAAGAATGTTTTCTGCACTGTTACAAATGATTAGCAATCTTACAAAAGAGTTTAAAAAAATTAATGTTGTGAACTGGGCCACAAAGTGATATTTTTGCAAGTCTGATTCCAAAGAGACTCCAAAAAGAATGACTTCTCTTTACTTTCTCATTTGCATCTGGGCAGTGAGTTTTTCCAATGTACGTCTGTGCATTCACGGGAAATTAGCCGTCAACTTGACAACTTGACTGTTGACAGCACATCTTAGGTGGCCTGGCATTACTTGGGCTTTGCCCTATTATGAACTCACACTTCAAAAAGAACTCTGCAATTTTTAAACTTAATTTTTGTATTACTCTAATGTTAGTAGACAGTGTTGTCTCCTCACATAAAAAAAGATTAACCAACTTGGAAGTGAAGCACAGCACAGCACGTCAGCACCAGTTTTGTTGGTGAGCTGAATGCAGTGCACACTGTATATTTTCACATGCAGATATCTGCCAGAGATCAGTAATTCAATTAAAAAGCAAATTGAAGTTGTAACTTGTATGTGTGTGTGTGTGCGTGTTGTGTGTGTGCATGCCTGTGCTTTTATATAAATGTAGAATCTTCCCTTGTTTTCCTCAGAGAATCTCAAGGATCACAATACCTACCTGCTAACATGGATGCCAGAATCTTGTGCCAAGAACAATTCACAAATACAGCAACATGCAACTGTCAAGGTTGGGAATACATACCTGATTGGTTTTTAAATATCGTAAAATTCAAGAAGAAATAAACAAGTATTGTTTTAATTTTCCTGTCTATTTCTATGAAAAGGACTTCTCCATTGTTTCCCCTTATGGTTTAAATGAGTAGTATTGCACGATTGTTCACCAGTCCTATCGTTTATTTTTTTTTAAACAGCATTTACAAGCACAAAGTTTCAAAGGGGGTCAGATGATTCAAAGTTTATGACCAGCTCACCGACGCATTTTCCACAATATCCAGATTACATTGCATCAGGAAAAACGTGAATGTTTGATCACAGTTTAAAATAGAAAATGATGTGAAGCAATTAGCTGGAAAGAGACGGAGACACAGAGTTAACATGGTTGAAATATTCTCTATGAATCCAGCAATATAGTTCAGAGCCTTAGTAAACGATGCCACCATGACATTGTAAAGTACCCATCTATTTCAATTCATCCAGTTGTTCTCTACAGCCATTTCCTGGCTAAAAAGCTGAACCTATGATCAACTTAATTAATTTTGATATTACTTCAAGCGTTCTGAATATATTTCGATTTTTGTTCTTTGAACTAAAAATTGTTTAGTAAACGTACAGCAGTATAAAAATACCCGTGTATTTAGTTTACCCTTAATTGATCCTTGTCATTCTGCGAGGACTGTTGTAACTCTTCACTGAATAATCCCTTATAAATGCAATTGCAATTTGCAATTCCCGTCCAACCCCTTAATGCTTCAGTTGTGAATGAAATTGTAATATTTCTTCTTAAGCATCTTTAAAGTTCAATCTGAATGATAGTTGGGATTGAATCAAAATCCGTTGGATTACAAATTGTTGCAACAATGGGATTTTTCAGAATACGCTGTGGCTGTAGTTTTCTTTTATGAATCGCAATGTTCTTGGATACATTTTGAGGGAATTTCGTAAGTTTGTCAAGAGCAATGCTTCTATTTTTCACGGTTAACTGTGAAATTGCAGCCAGTGACGTTGGTCATATTACAACATGTTTGAAGTTGCCATCTGTTTATAATAAAGTACAGATGGATCGCTTGTTCACTGAAACCTATCATACAACACTGTTTAAAGAGCCCAGTGTATGCATCCATCATTCTTATGTTGACAGAGGATTTACCCAACTAGTAAAGTAAATTATTTAGTCACATAGGAAACTGGTCTTTTGATCACAAACAGCATTCTTTCCATTATATTTTAGGGGCATGTACACAGGCAGTCTGGCAGAGTGCTTTTGAAGGTGTTGAGGGTGGATGCAGTCTTGTTGCTGATATTGTACAGATATTAGCTTGAAGTTAGGTACTTACCCACAACCAAACATTCCAGCTAAAAATTGAAGAAATTATTAAATAAGAACCAAAATTAAATTAAAAAATATCCTACCTACGATTCTTAAACGTTTTATTTGTCTTCCTTACTACTAAAACAATAAATTATTTTATTGAACTCTACTTCTTTACAGGATTAGAAATATTTCAGAGCATTGCATCCTCTGTTGTTCCAAATCAAAGTCACAATTCACTCAATATGTTAGTACCAGGAAAATAGACTCAATACATAATAAAGCCCAGAATTGAACTGTGTCGTTCCAAGTGTTTCTGTGCTGTGCAACTAATAGAACAGCAAGGTAAATCATGGATCCTGGAATTGACAGTGGCTTCCAACAATGTGAGATGTGTGCTTAGATACCATTTCTGGATTTTCACTGATTTAAGGCTTGACTGCGCCATCTGCAGGCCACTCGTGCAGAAGCACATTCACCACATGCCTGTGAAGCTGGCGTCTGTATATCTTAAAGGGGGCATACCTGAGCATGTTCCAAACAATCACTGTGAATTTGAATTATTTAGGTCCCTTTAACATAATTTACCTTTATGCCCTCAGCCCTTCCCTACCACCAGCCTCCCCTCCACAGCTGCCCCAGCAGTCCCTTGACCCACAAGAATAGAATAAACCTTATGCCAGAAGGTACACAAAATTGCTGGGGAAACTCAGCGGGTGCAGCAGCATCTATGGAGCGAAGGAAATAGGCGACGTTTCGGGCCGAAACCCTTTTTCAGACCAGTACTGATAGATACCAAAATGATAGTAGCAGTCTTTCAATCTGCCACTCCCTCTTTCCACACATACCTAATGCTCTCAATCCTGTATATGAATCTCCTGTCATTACCCAACAATATTTAAAGAAGGAAACTTCTTACAGTAGGCCTGAACAGTAAGGCCTGTTCAGTAGTGCACAGAGCATTGCACTAACAAAATCCTAGGCACTTTTAAACAAAAATCTTTGCTTGCCAAGGTCTGGAGAGGTCTCTTAATAGATTGCGTTACTTTAATATACATTCATTGGGTGAATCTCCATGTCAGTGTACAGGACTAATATTTTAAAAGTAATAGTTTTTTGGATCATTTTAAATAGGAACAGTGTCACAAATTGCCTCCACGTCCATCCAGGATACCCATTTTCCAAACACAATAGCAGGGAAAACTCAATGTCACAAGTCTGTAATCAGTGTGCCTTACCAATAACATTATAGAGATCTATCTGTGGTTTCTTCCCATAAAGACATCAAGGAATATCTGAAATTTGTTCACTTTAGAACAATGTCTCTATCCTTAAATCTTTTTTGAGTCCCCTTGCTCATTCTTCCACCTGAAAAAATCGTTTAAATAGGGTATGTAATCACACATAAACTGACCATTACCACTGCTCAGTTTATCCTACCAAACACTCTCCACTAAACTGGCAGCTTCCACCCATTCTTGTCATCTTAACAGCTGCTCTATTACATTGGACAAAATTAAAATATGCCACGATGGATGTTACTGTATTGGACTAGTAGCTAGCAATCTGGATCATTGATTAAGAGATACAAATTTAAATCCCACCAGGGCTTTCCCATTTGGTTTCTTGATGTCCTTCCGAAAAGGAAATCCTCCATCTTGCTTGCCCTGTATGTGAGTTCACACCCATCAGTGTGTTGATTTGTGCCTAATTCCTCTGTTCAGCCACAATGTAGGAAGGAACTGTAGATGCTGGTTTACACCGAAGCTCGGCACAAAATGCTGGAGTAATTCACCGGGTCAGGCAGCATCTCTGGAGAGAAGGAATGGGTGACGTGTCGAGTCAAGACCCTTCTTGAGTCTGAAGAAGTGACTGATTTCTTCAAAGAAAAACAATTACCAGAATGCATTTTTACCAATTTGGGGGTTCTTTAAATTGATTTTATTCTGCACCTTGATTCCAATGTTAGGCAGATATTCCGGATCACGTGGCTGAATCCCAGATACGGTCTAGAAATGGGCCTGTGTAATTATTTTTCTAAATATATCATAAATTTCAGTGCTACTCACATGCAGGAGTGCCTATGTTTTTGAAATTATATCAACATATATATGAAGCTGGAGTAATGTTGCCAGAACAAAGATGGATGTATTTGCTTTTGCTGTTTAGTAAACATTAGACAGTGCAGCTTTATTAATTGCTTCTCTTTGCATCCAATGTTGAATCTAAATAGAAAAACAACCCGATATTCTTCATTGTATTTATTGATTTTTTTTCCCTTCAGGGTACTCATTTCATTATCAGCGGGCTCTTATTTGCTTGTGACTATAAGGTGACAGTGCAACCCATCATTCTCCAGGGACAGGCACCGCAGGCCATAACCTATGTGACAACTCCGCATTGCAGCAATTCAATTAAAGCCAAAGTGTTAAAACGCCTATTTTGTGCAAAAAAGGGTGAGTGTTTTTGGAAAGATTTCACTGTATGGTTGTCATGTGACCCCCGGCTACATTTTCTGAACTTACTTCAAGAAACAGAGGACTTAGGTTTAAGGTGAGGGGTGAAAGATTAAATAGGAACCTAAGGGGTAACTTTTTCACACCTAGGATGGTGGGTGTGTGGAACGAGCTGCCGGGGGCGGTAGTTGGGGCAGGTACTATTGCAATATTTAAAAACCATTTAGATAGGTACAGGGATAGAACAGGTTTAGAGGGATATGGGGCAAACAGGCAAGTGGGACTACTGTAGATGGGACATGTTGGCCGGTGTGGTCAAGTTGGGCCAAAGGGCCTGTTTCCACGCTGTAAGACTCTATGAGTCTATGTATCTACTTACATTTCATTACTTGCTCATTCTATGCAATAGTATTTCCTAACTCTAGCATCAGTGTTCAACCCATAAAATAACTTACCCTCTGTAACATTTCATATATACCTTAAACTTTGATTGTTTGGCATTTTCCTTGGGTATGTACTTAAAAACAGAGAAACAAATGTACTACGATATTTCCTGGACTGCCAGGACACAATGTATTGAGGAATATCAAGAGGTTTGCACATCAGTAATGCATCTGAAATCATCCACTCTGATGATTTGCACATTCTCTCTGAATAACTGCATCAACTTAAAGCAATATCTTCAAGTGCAATAACTGACTTCCATACAATTCTCAGTTCTCGTATAAAGCAATACACCATCTAACCACTGTTTAAAGTGTTACTGTAAAAATGGGCATAGAGTGTAAGAGTCATGATGCAGCTCTACAGGACACTGGTTAGGCGTATGTAGTATATTGTGTGCAGTTCTGGTCGCCCCATTACAGGAATGTTGTGGAAGCTTTGCAAAGGGTGCAGAGGAATTTTATCAGAATGATGCCTGGATTAGGGAGTATTAGCTACAGGGAGAGGTTGGACAGGCTTGAATTGTTTTTTTCTGGAATGCCTGGTAGAATCAATTAAATTATGAGAGGCATGGATAGGATAGACAGTCGGAATCTCCCGGGATGGAAAAATCAAATACTAAGGACATAGCTTTAAGGTGAAAGGAGCAAAGTTGAAAGGAGATGTGCAGGGCAGGTTTGTTACAGAGGCTGGTGAGTGCCTGGAATGTGCTGCCAGGGTGGTGTTTTGAGCAGATCCATTAGTGACATTTAAAATACTTTTCGATAGGGTTATGAATATGCAGGGAATGGAGTGATATGCGTTACACATGGGTAGATAAATGATGGTCTTGGCATCATGTTTGCTACAGATATTATGGGCTGAAGGAACTGTTCATGTGCTTTACTGTTCTATTAATGTCATCAATATTCTTATGTTCACTGCCTCACTGCTTCAACTTTGTGTACTGCTTCTCATCCAATTCAAACTTCAGGCAAGATGTGAAAACAGTAAATTGGGGGGGGGGGAATAGTTGGTATGTTAAGCTGGAAGTCTATTGTTTTTATTTATGCATCCAAGATGTGAACTTAACTGGTGATGTAGGCATCAGCTGTCGATCTCTAGTGGCCCATGAACTGAACAGTAAAGTACAACTACATTGGAGGGTCTAGAGTCAACTGTAGGCCCGACTGGCAAAGAATGGCAGGTTTCCTTCCTGAAGAATATTAGTGAACCCCATTGGCCTAACATTATTACACAAATTTCACCATTTCTGAAACAATATAATTTTAGATTTAGGCAATTAGTTGCAACAATGGGATTTAAATTAATGTCTCTGTATAGAACCTCAGCTCTTGGTTCTGTATCAGTCATTACACATCAGACCCAACAATGACTTCTCTAATCTTCCCCACTCACAACAAGCCTTCAATCACCAAAGAGAAGCAAAAAGAATCTTCATTAAAACAAGCGAGGCAGAGTGAAGTCTAAAAAAGCTTAGTCCTAGACCAGTGTGATTTGCTGGTTGGAGTGGATGCAGCCATTTGTCCTAGTTTTGTTTGTGACTGGCAAGTGGATGTGAAATAGTATAAATGATTCCAGATGGCATATTTTAACAAACATACTATGAATGCAGAACAGCAGCTGTTCTCCACTGCACTAAATTCTTCTGCCTGTGTTAAAATCATATTCTTTCCTTTGTGAATATTTCATGTTTTCATAAAACAAAGCACTGGAGAATAAGGGGTGTTTATTTCCAACATTGGAGGCCGTCATTATTTACTACTTAACTCAGATCTGACATTTCTTTCATTTATTCTACTAGTTGCATCACTAGTTTTATGAGAACCCATACGGCTTACAATGCATAATCATTGTTTTGGTACATGAATACTTTTCAACATTTTCAAGCTTTAAGCTTCAAATTTACATCTATGAACCTTTGAGGACAAAGCATGTCTTGTGATGCTGTATTATGGTATCTAAATTATCTATTGCATGCTGCTGATGATAGTATTCTGAGATGGTGGGAATTGGATGCAGAGTTTGCAGACACTAAATAAATAAATGCATGAGAAGGAAACAAAGCAGTTTTGTCTGAATACAGATTAGTTGAAGTTGCTTATTCCTTGTGGCAGACTAGAAGTGTGGTTCTGATTATAGTCAATTCATTTTTATGGTATTCTAATTTATTTCAGCTCTTTTCAAGAGGTAAAAATGGAAGACAAATGTATAATGGCAAGTATTTTTATTTACTGTTGCAGCTGATCCAAATAACTTCAATCAGAAGAAAAATATATGCATATATATTTGTGCATTAAGAGGTAAACATGTAAGTGAACAATGCTAAGATTCTTATGTTTTGATTTCAGGTCTTCGCCAGACATCCATTAAAACTTCCCGAAAGGTTACATTGAAAGCAGAAAAGCTAACTGCGACTTTTGTTGCCAAAAATGGCTCAGTCAATGGAGAGTTTCACTGGCAGGTTTTACGAAGCCAACATCATCAGCAAGTCACTGGGTACCAAATAAATTGGTCAGAGATATCAACTGCTAACAGACCGGTTGTCATGCCGAACAAGACAATTTCGCAGTTTCAGATACTGCCATCAGTAAGTTCTTAGTTTTTAGTTTTAGATACAGCGCGGAAACAGGCCATTCGGCCCACCGAGTCTGTGCCGACCAGCGATCCCCGCATATTAACACTATCCTACACACACTAGGGACAATTAACATTTATACAAAGCCAATTTACCTACAAACCTATACATCTTTGGAGTGTGGGAGAAAACCGAAGATCTCGGAGGAAACACGCAGTCACGGGGAGAACGTGCAAACTCCGTACCTTGTGGTGTGAATCATGGGGAAGGGTAGAAAACCTTCAGCTTTGGAAACTGTGTGGAAAGTTTGCAATTTTATTTACAGATGCTGATAAACACAAGTGTTATTGATATGTAGGAAGGAACTGCAGATGCTGGTTTAAACCGAAAATAAAGACACAAAATGCTGGAGTAACTCAGAGGGACAGTGAGCATCTCTGGTGAGAAGTAATGTGTCATTTTTCGGGTCGAGACCTATCTTCAGACCCGAAACATCACCCATTCCTTCTCTCCAGAGATGCTGCCTATCCTGCTGAGTTACTCCAGCATTTTGTATCTATTTCTAGTGTTACTTATATGATGTAAAGGAATTGGATGTAATTTGACACCCTCAATTGATGCAAAGTGGGTGGGGAACATGACTCCATGAATTTATTGAATGAGCTGCTGAAATTATTATATCTTTCTGATCTACTTTAACATCTCATTCAATAAATTTACCATATTATATAAAGAAGCATTTGGTGTAAGCTCATCAGGATGAAAGCAGGATGAAAAGTTACATCTATAAGGGAAAAATGTAAGTACTTAAATTACTTCAGTGGAGAATCCCAAATAGTTTCCAAAGTGAGGATGGTTTTGGTTGTGATTAAAGAGAGACTATTTCCTGTGCTAAGCAAATCAGTGCTGAATAGTGAACAATTTAAAACTGCCTGCAGGAGGAAGAGAGAAGTTTGGAAAATCTTCTAGACGGAAGGACTTCAGAGCATAGAATATTTTACAGCAGGAAGTGGTTTAGGAATGAGTTGTAAAACTTCCTTTAGTTGACAGATATTTGAAGTAGAACTGACACTGAGTAACATAAGGAGCAACAGAAAGATTCAGTTAAAATTGTTTTTGCAAAGACCTAAAACAGACTTCAATCTATGTTGTAGACTTTTTCATGGCAATCCCTCTACGATCACAACACATGCAACTTATGTTTCTACTGTACGAAAAGCAACATCCTTGATAATTCAGTTTAAATTGAAATTTACCATTCTGGGAAAAAAATCAAAGGTCTGAATCTCCATATTACTTGTTATTCAGGCTGATGGTTCTTTACCACCTTTACAGGTATAAAGAGCAGCAGCTTTAATTTGGCACATATGCTCTCTGGCTGTGCTGGTACTGATGACTTTTGCCTCTTGTCCATTATTTATGGTTCACCATACTATAAATTATAGCCAGAATCATAAAACTACTCAGATATTAATGTCAATAGAATGTGAGGACTGATTTACTGGGCAGACATTGCCTAACTTTATTAAGTAATTCCCTTTACTTCTGATCGTACTTATCCTTTTTATATTTCTTCAGTGACCTCTGCTGTTGGGGATTTGTATAATGCTACCTCTAGCATGTCTTGGATATTTAACCAATTTACCACAATTCCATTTTCTTAAACATCTGAGACCTAGGTTAGATTATAAATGATTAATCTTCCACTGATTGCTGAACTATAATCGTGTATTTTCAGGATCAGCCTTTTACAACAATCCCCAAACTTCGACCTTCAACCACATATTGGATTCAGGTTCAAGTCTTGACTACAACTGGGAAAGGCCCAGCCACTGTTAAAATATTTCAGCTTCCACCCGTTTAAAACAAGGCCTTATAAAGGTTGGTGATATCTTCTTCTATTAATTCAGATTTTTACCAATAAAATTATTATTGTACATCAAACTGAAAATAACCATTGTTGAGACATGATTATTGTTTGTGTCACAGACACAATACGCTGTACTACACTCTATTCTCAACAAGCAGCAGGAAGATATTTTATAATGATGTTTCATAAATTATATATATGTATCTCTAAGTAACTTTAGTTTTAACTAAAACTAATCATCAGATGATTATAGACTTGAAAATTGTGTGAGTGCACTCTATATAGTTTTATTTAGGAAATGTTACCTTACTCATAGCAGTAACATGAATTGATAAACTCCTTTGAATTGCTAATTTTTTTTAAACATAAATTTCAGGTGCTATCTGTGACAATCATTCGTATCTGCTGTCAAGAACCGCACAACGAGAATGGAACTTCTGCCGAATTTGGATTCCAAACAAAGTCATCCTTGTTCTGAAGACTCAGCTATTTACAAGGCTACCTGAAACCTTGAGCTCCCTGCTCCTCCAATATTATATGTCACAGCCATTAGTGATTTTTTTCCATTTGCTCATTTTCCATGAATTCCTCAACATTTAAATGCCAGGAACAAATATTCTGGTGTAACAAATAACCAGTGACCCTAAAAATCTGGGATTATTATGAAGGAGGAAACAAACTTGTGACAGTCTCTTAGTACTTTGATGATATTTTGAATAAAGGGAAGTAACAAGCCTGACATTCCCGTGACATTTAAAATGAATCCCAAGAGTCAGCACAAGCAGAATACTACTAATTATGACCTTAGGTAAAGCAGGGTAGAGTCCTAATCATTGTGATTTATGAAAACATACTCTGTGGAATAACTACTCCAGTCATGCTTAATAATAATGCCAAAGAAAGCTGATTGTGGTTAAAGAAAAATATAATGTGGTTTCTGATAAATAATGAGATTGCATAGAAGTTATTAGAGAAAAGTTTCATAATTAGTTCTGCTCTTTAAAACAGAAACCATTAAATCATTTCCACCAAAGTTAACTTTAAGATGTATTTGGAGTCTAGTGGTTACATTGTATCAAACTCTCCATCTAACATTAAATTAAATCAAACAATCAGTTTGTGGGTGAGGAATGGATCTTTCAGACATTCATTATAAGTTCCAGGATATTTCCCAACATTACTGACTAGTTAGAACTTAATTTTTTTCATTCCCATACCGCAGTGGAATTGAAATCCTAATATTCTGCACATATTTAACCACCTGTGACAGAACTCACTAGGCAATCTCTCAGTCAAGTGGAAATGGGGGAAAAAATATCCGAGGCTTTCAACGATGATAACAAATGAGGAATGCAAAATATTTTGGCCAACAATATGGGATAGAAGGTTACATGAAGTTATTGTTTTCCCTCACTCCCTTAACTCATGCTGGAACATCTATTGTCTGTTACTATTGTAAAGCGACTTTGAGTCTTAGAAAAGCGCTATAAAAATAAAATTTATTATTATTATTATTATCTTCCAAAAGGGAATAAGAAAACAGAGCTCAATTTCACATGTTTGCGTGTTTCTTGAGTGGAAAATTAGTACTGCAGTTTTGTAGCCTTCTCAGGGTCCATGCTCCTTTCTTCAGCTTGGAAGGACATTGTTGCATTTGGAGAACGGTAGAGAATAACTGCGCAAACCTCAGTAAATTTATGATCATGGATCCAACAGGCTGCAGGTTGGGACTGGTCTTGCGTAAATACAGTAAGCAAAGTAAAGGGCAATGAACCAAGGGTCTATTTTACACCAATCCATGCACCTTGGCCACTTTGCAAGATTTGCTTATAATGAATGATGCATAATGCTCATCGTGCTTACTTTCCAATTTCCATTAACTGAAGTACTATTTATGGTTCATGTTATTCAAATGTTTTCAACAATGAATGGGAAATGCTGATGTAATTGGCAAGATGGAAAGGAGCACTGGGGACAAGGCAAGTAGAGTATGAAGGAGGCAGTCAATGAAGCAGTGAAAATCAGCGCATGACCAAAGCTATCTGTACATGCTTACATTTGGGTAAAATAAAACGTATTTCTTGTCGGTGGCTTTCAGAAGGTGCTTGAATTGTGAATTAGTATTCTCCGCAAAAATGTGATGCACCATTGATACGTTTCATTGTATGGGGTCCATGCAAGAAACTTTTTATCATTAAGGTTAGTTAGATATTTCCATCCCTGGTGACACAGGGGAAAGTCTAGCTACACCACAACCTTTGGGAAGTGGAATTTCACCAGGACTGTGCCAAAGTGTGGTAATTTCAACACAATGCTGATGTGGGACTAAGGGTACCTGTGGCAGGATACAACCCATCCCCATGAACTGGATCCCCCCTTACACATACAGGAAGGTGGGAATTCACTGCTGTACAATAGAGTATGAGTTTGGTGCCAGGCCTAAGATATTTTCCTTGGGTGGCTGAAAACTATGCTGGCATGGTGAAATCCACCACTGCTTTCATTCCCCATGTCTGTCCAATTAAGGCCTTTCACGATATGGAACGTGTTCCTTGTTGACCAAGGTCTTGAGCTGGATCTAGATTGTCAGGAATCAATGTACTGCTGTGTACTAGATTGCTTTACCGGAGGTTCAATATGCGCCTCTCCCTTTAAGCTTTATTGAATGCTTTAAAGGGAGCCTATCCCTTTGTATGCTTGGAATGAATGATGGTTTCGAGCTCCTAAATCTCCTAGTCATTCTCATCAAACCAACCTCAGTACTTTCTGGTGGAGAAACCGAGTTTCTCCACAGGGCCCACTTCTTGTGGATTTCAGGGCTAAACGTACTTTAGATGTCATTCAACTTCAGTTGATTGGGTCTTTGAGTCGTTATTATAGATTTGTCTGCCCTTGACATTTAGGGACCAAGATGACAGAGATGGTGGAACCGGTTCGCCACTAATCAGTCCAGCAGTCAAAGGCTAATATGATAAATTAACAGAATAAGAATAAGCCATTTAGTTGCTTCAGGCTGCACAGACACCAAATCGATTAATGGCTGATTTATTCTTGAAATCAGCTCTGTATTCCTACTTGCTCCCCATTATGCTTGACCCCCTCCTATGGTCCATATATCTGCCTTAAATTCATTCAATAATTCACCTTCACTGTTTCAGGGATTGACGTGAGCTCTTGTAATTGTTGCTCAGATGAGAAAGGATGCTGGTTATTTTCTGTGTCCTGACATTTCATCAAAGGATAGAATCCTTTCAAGTATGCTTTCCTGGCTTCTTCCCAGCCATCCAAGACTTTGCAGACATTTTGACCTATACAGTGCTGGCATTGATATTGCCAAAAAGAATTAGTTTGTCTCCAGTGGAACTCGCGTTTGGAGTAGATTTCCACTTTGGCTACTTGCACTGCTTCCAGGATTTGGGACATATCTACTGTTGATCATATGGTGCTGTTTCTAACCCACTGGGCTGAAGTCAGGTTCAGGTTGCTGTGTTCAGCTTGGGTTTAATTCTACATCTCTAGAGTGTGACACTGGAGGAGACTACATAGGTTGCAAAGGGTGAGCCCATGTGTTGGAGTAACTGGGAAATAACATAAATCGGTAAAGACAAAGTTGATGGACAATCAGCAATTGAAACAGAATAGCATTATAAGGAGTAGAGTTCATGGAGGGTGAAGGATCTGCATTGGAGTAGCCAAATCTGAAAGGGATTTAGATATGAATGAGGGATGTGGTAGAAAATGGGTTCAGATGGTGGGGGTGCAGCAGGGTGCCATGAAGGCAGGTTGCCAACACAGAGCAGTGAAGAATGGCTTTGCCTCTTTAAATAAGAGGTGATTATGTACAGCTTGTGTCAAGGATCAGAGCTGTTATTTCATTGGGAAACAAGCAGAAGAAAAGTGAATGTGACTTCAGAAGGTTAGAAATAAAAATAAACAGGTAGTTGTCAAGTGAATCATTTCCAAGCTACTTTGAAGACAAACATTAGAAAAAAGAAATGTCAAAAGTAAAAGGTTTTACTTTTAGATTTTTTGTTAATAATCCAGTGATGTCATAATATTCTGACCATCTACTTTATGCTTTTGTTTTAATCAGTGATGATTTATTCTGGACTGATATTTATAGATTTTATGTGGAAAAATATGACCTTGTTTGTTTTGTATATAATTTCCAGGGTCTGTAAGTAATATGTTGCCTTCCTTTGTACAGAAATGGACCGGGTCATTGAAGAGGTCAAATTTCTGAAAAATGTTCATTTTAGTGCAAATATTATGCATGTTACAATTTGCTAATAAACATGTTTTGATAAACGGCTGTCTGAAATGTGGCCTATTTGCAGTAGTTTCCTTCCCTGAGGTATGAGTAAATGAGGTGCCATTAGGTGGCTGATGACAGGTGTGGGACTAACAAGACAGTAGAATTGCAAATGAAGTGTGCAGCACATCAGCTTGAGGTGCCCAGGAGGATGGGCTGTGCAAGGTCTCGCAGCTTTTAAACATGTTGTGGTGGCACATGGGTTACCCTTTTCCTAAAGAAACTTGGTCTGCTCTTTGTATCAAGTAACAGCAAAGGCGCCACTAAACAGAAACAAGGAAAATAAGAGCTCGAGTCCTTCTGAGTTGAATCATCCTTCTGACTCTGTAAACACATCATCCTTGTGAAAATATCTAGAGCCGATTGTCAGCTGATCCGTTAGCCTCAAAGTTATTCCTTTCTTGTGTGGAAAAAGATTTGGTCTAAAAAATACAGCAAAGAAAGTAACTTGAAGGACAAAATACAGATTGTGAACCTTCTATTTAAGTAGGTGAGCCATTCTGACCAGCTATTAGAACAGTGCAGGTTGGTCATTTCATAAATTACTTTATATTTTCAAGCAAATTGTAACATATGGCTAAATAGATCAATTTATAAATGTAGACTCTCAGAAAGTATTTGATAAGATGTATTAGTATAGGGTTATTATTGTCACATGCAGTGATTATTGTCACATGTAGATAGTGAAAAGCATTTGTTTGCATTCAATCCAGTCAAGTCAAAGCATACTACACACGAGTAATATCAAGCCAAAACCAAGTGCACTAGGTAGTGGAAAGATAAAAAACACCAGAGTGCAGAATATAGTTTTACAACATTGCTGCATTACAGTTACAAAGAAATGTCTAACATTCATAAGGAGGAAGATGGGGATTATGCCCTAGTTTATGGGAGGGTAATTCGGTAGTCTCATTAAAAGGGAAGAAGCTGTTATCATTGAGTATCGTGGTTCCTCAATCAAGCATCATCGACTTTCATTGTTCCTGAATCTGGTTATATGTGCTTTCAAGTTTTTGTATCGTCAGCCTGATGGGTGAGGACAGAAGCGGGAATGACCTGAGTGGAAAAGGTCCTTGATTATGTTGGCTGCTTTCCCAAGGCACTGTGAAATGTCGATGGAGCCAATGATGGGGCGATTGGTCTGTGTGATGGACTGGGCTACTTTGGAGATATTTGAACTATCTTTAATCAGACTTTATCTTGCACCACTTGTTGTACCCTTCATTGTAAATCTGTGCATTGTAATCATGTATAGTCTTTTCTTTGACTGGGTAGCACACATACAAAAATGTTTCTCTGCTCATACGCTGAAACTAAATTAACTACAACCACAACTCTCTGCAATTTCTTGGGGTCTTGAGAAGAGCTGTTCCCAACCAAGTATAATGCAACCTGGTGCTTTCTGCAGTCCATCTGTATAAGTTGCTAAGAAACATGATGATCTCCCTTAAGGGCCTGTCCCACGTACTTTACAGGCGACTGCCGGCACCCGTGATAGGTCGCCGAAATTTTCAACATGTTGAAAAATCAGCGGCGACCAGAAAGACGCCACGACTCTTTGGAGACCTCTCACCACCATAGGAAACCTCTCACGACCACACGGGCGACCCTGGCGATAAGTCGCGGGTGACCTCTCACGACCATACAGCCAGTCTGAAGGAGTCTGAAGAAGGGTTTCGGCCCGAAACGTCACCTATTTCCTTCGCTCCATAGATGCTGCTGCACCCGCTGAGTTTCCCCAGCAATTTTGTGTACCTTCTCCAGAGTCTTTCTGGTCGCTGCTGAATTTTCAACATGTTGAAAATTTCGGCGACCTTTCACAGGTGCAGGCAGTCGCCTGTAAAGGCCGCAAAAGTGGGACAGGCCCTTCGGTCTCCTGAGGAAGCAGGGATGTTTAGATTTTAGACTTTGGACTTACAACGTGGATACAGGACTTTTGGCCCACTGAGGCCACGCCAACCAGTGATCACCCTGTACACTAGCACTATTCTGCACGCTAGGGACAACTACAAATCTGTATGTCTTTGGAGTGTGGGAGGAAATTGGAGCACCTGGAGAAAACCCACGCAGTCACAGGGAGAACGTACAAACTCTGTACAGACATCATCTGTAGTCAAGATCAACGGTCTCTGGCGCTGTAAGGCAGCAACTCTACCACTCCCGCCACTGTGCCACCCCCAAATGTTGGTGTGCCTTTTGGCTGCAGCTTTAATATGGTTGATCCAGAACAAATTGTTGGTGTTATTTACACCTAGGAACTTGAAGCTCTTGACATTGCCACTTTTCCACCACTGATGCTCATTGGGATATATACTCCACCTTGCTTCCTGAAGTCAATAACTAGCTCCTTCATCTTGCTGACGTTGAGGGGGAGATAATTGTCTTGACATCATTTTATCGATCCCCTTCCTATATTCCTTATCATCATTGTTCAAGATCCAGCCTACTACAATGGTGTTATCTGCAAACTTGTAATAAGATGTTAGAGTGGAATTTGGCCGCAGTCATAACTCTATAAGAATTATAGAAAGGGGCTGAGAAGGCATCGTTGTGTGTTGACAATTATTGTTGAGGATATTCTGTCACCTATCCTTACTGATTGTGATCCATCATGAGCATAGAGTCATGGACACATACATGATAACACAGGATAACACATCTTGGCCCACTAATCCTACACTGAGCACACTTTATTCTCCCCACATTCCATCAATGCTCCCCAAATTGGACCACTTGCCTATACACTAAGGACAATTTATCATCAGCAGTTGACCTACCAAACGCCTTTAGGATGTGAGAGTAAACTAATTTGATCACAGGGAAAATATACAAACACCATGTGGATACCTCTGATGGTCAGGGTTGAAACAAGATCATTGGAGTTGTGAAGCAACAGCTTTATTATCGTCATCACTGTGCTGCTCGCCGTTGATCAGTCTAAGATTGGACGTTGATAACCATATAATTTATAGTTCTCCAAGTGCTCATGAATGAAATTTTCTTAGTTTTAACAAAGGTATTACTTTATTCAGTTAAGAAGTTTATACATCCAGTTGAGCATTGCACAATTGAGCAATTCATTAATGTTGGTAGTGAATACCGACTTCATCTCACTTTAGATAACATGTTGTTATGACAACAGAATTTTATTTTATAAATGATCCCAAATTATGATTTTAGCAGCAAGCACAAGATTTTCAGCACATTTGTTTATCGCTTTCATGGTTTGTTCACTGGTTGATCGCTTTCCAAGAATAAAGGACATGATTAACATTTCTTATGATTGTCTCCTGCATTCTAATCATTATTTTTTTCTAATTAAGTTTATTGCAGACTAATCATTGTTATTTTGGCATTATATCTGTCATCTCTACTTTCTTCAGGCTGTGGAAGAATCAAATATATATTTTTTTTAATTACATCCAGGCAAACATTTAGATCGACTCTGTCCAAATGGTGTTAGAACTACTGGATTAACCTCAGAATAAATGTAGCGGACAAGTGAAGTGTTAGTGTGATATTGTTTTGAGGACAGTGAGCATAATGTAAGTTTCAAGGTGTTTATGGGAAAAAATAACTAAAATTAAGGTATGAAATTGAGAGCCAATTCTAAGATCATAAAGCAGGACTAGTAACAGTAGACAGGGAGCAGCTACTTGCAGGTCACACTACATACAACAGGTGGGATTCTTTCGGACACAAAAATGTGAGCTTTCAGGGTAAAGATGTTCATGCACAGATGAAAGGCAAGGACCATGAGTCCAAGCAACCCTGGTTCTCAAGGGTTGAATACAGGAAAAAGGGATTGTGTGGTAGCTACAGAGAACTGAAATTGAGGAGGCGTGATAGAAAGTGGATGATGGTACTTGAGAAAAGATATCAGGAGGGAAAAATAAATAAAATAATATTGGTGTGCAAGGTTAAAATAAAAATCCCCAAACCTTGTATGTATATTAAGGGCAAGAGGATAACGAGGGAGAGAGGATGTTCAAATTTACATTTTGTGTTTGAAGCTGCAGGATATGGGTGAGGTCTTACATTGGGGCAGCACAGTGGTAGTGTTGCTGCCTGACAGCACCAGAGACCTGGGCTTGACCCTGACTAAGGGTGCTGTCTGTACTGACTTTGTACATTCTTTCTGTGAGCATGTGGGTTTTCTCCGGGTGCACCAGTTTCCTCCCACATACCAAAAATGTGCAGGTTTGTAGCTTAATTGGCTTCTGTAAATTGACCCTAGGGTGTAGGATAGATCTAGAGTATTGAGTGAACATTGGTGGGTGTGGACTCAGTGAACAGAAGGGCTTGTTTCCACTCTGTATCTTTATTTTCAAGTAAATTAAACATGAATGTTTCTCATCTGTATTCATAATTAGAAAGGCATATTGTGATTGATAGATTTAACAAGGGGATCGATGAAATTCTAAGAAAACCATAAAATTGTAGATGTTGCAAATATTACTTTTATGTGTCGGAAGAAACTGCAGATGTTGGTTTAAACCAAGCATCTGTCTCATCCCTTCCTTCTTTGTTGTTTTATAGTATGTGTTAAATGTATTTTAGTGTTCTTCAGCTTGTTTTATGTGGGGGGTGGGGAAACTTTTTAAAATCTCTTACCTCGACAGAGATGCGACTTTTACCGTACCGTATCTCCGTCCGCACCGTGGCCTAACATCGTGGAATTGGCCGTCCCTTTACTAGGGACTGACTTCGGGGAGCTCCAACCGTGGGAGCCTGCAGGTCTTAACATCGTGGAGCTGGCGGTCCCTGTCAGGGATCGACCTCGGAAGCTCCAACCGCGGGAGCATGGGTACTTCAACATCATGGAGCTCGTGGTCTCAGGCTAGAGACCGACTTCGGGAGCTCTAGGCCACAGGAGCTTCGACCGCCCCGATCGCGGGAGCTTCGATCGCCCTGACACAGGAGCTTCGATCGCCGGCTGCGGGGTTTCGATCGCCCCGACTGCGGATGGTCTGACTCCCCTGACCATGGGAGATTAAAGAGGGAAGAAGATTAGACTTTATTGCCTTCCATCACAGTGAGGAATGTGGGGAATCCACTGTGATGGATGTTTATGTTAACTTTTACATAGTTGTGTGTCTTGGTGCCTTTTTTAGTATGGCTGTATGGTAAATCGAGTTTCGCTGTACCTTACGTGGTACACGTGAGAACAAACAGACCGTTGAACCATTGAACCCTTTGAAAGACACAAAAAGCGGAACAGGCAGCATCTCCGGAGAGATGTTTTGGGTGACGTTTCGGGTCGAGACACTTCTTCAGAATGAAAGTCACAGGAAAGGGAAACGAGAGATTCAGACAATGATGTAGCGAGATATAGAACAATGAATGAAAGATATGCAAAAAAGTAACGATGATATAGGGAGCCTGCCATTGTTAGCTGTTTGTTGGGTGAAAACAAGAAGCTGGCGCGACGGGTGGGGGAGGGATGGAAGAGAGGGAATGCCGGGGTTACTTGAAGTTAGAGAAATCAATATTCAGACCTTTGATGGTTTTATCCTTTAATGGTGTTACTAGACCAAGTGCGGACCCATTGGGCCCATTCCCCCAACGCAATATTCCACCAAACTGCCGCATTCAAAGTTGTGCTGTTGACGGCTGAAATTGAGTTAAAGTGAATAGAGGACCCGTGGGGGCATTTGCAAAGTAGAAGGAAACGTACCCGTGGGGCTGTTGGGTCCCCGTTGTGCGGCCAGGCAAGTACACGCGGGAAAAAAAGATGGCAATTTAAAAAAAATGAAATTTGGGATCCCATTGTGACGTCATTGTGAAGTCGAACGCGGCTGATGGGCAGGGCAAGTGGAAAAGTGGTTTGAAAAGTGATTTTTGTAAAGTTTAAAATGTCAATAACTTGTAAAATATAACATAAATCTGAACTAAACTTGGTACTGCACATCCCAGGACAATGGTGAGTAAGGTGGGCCAAAAAATTGTAGCGCTATCGTGTACCGTTTTGGCGGGGTTTCATGAACTCACTCACACACACGCATACATACAAACAAGATGAGAGTTTTAGTAATATAATAATAGATATATAGCAATATAAATCCAGGGCTTGATGAGGTGTATCCCAAGTAGCTGTAGAAAGGCAAGTGACTCTAGGGGCTCTGAGATTTTAAAATCTTCATTGGGTACGAATGAGATGCCAGATGACTG
This sequence comes from Amblyraja radiata, assembly GCF_010909765.2. Lineage (NCBI taxonomy): Eukaryota > Metazoa > Chordata > Chondrichthyes > Rajiformes > Rajidae > Amblyraja > Amblyraja radiata. Next base: position 49,761,022 of record NC_045968.1, on the reverse strand, counting down.
GATGGTAGCAAATGTAATTCCTTTACTAAATAATGGCAGGTGGTGTGGATCTTCAGGCTGCTGTACCTCTGCCTGATGGTAGCAATGAGATTAGACCTGGCAGATTATGAGGGTCCTTGATGATAGATGTCTCGTTCTTGAGACAAGCTCGTGTACATGCTTTTGATGAAGGGGAGTGCTGACCCCACTCTCTGCCTATCTTGCATTCCTGGAATTCCTGTACCAGGCCATGGTAAAATGAGTAAAGACAGTGCATCAATATAAGTTAATTAGTGTACTCAGTGACATGCCAGATCTATTTAAATTTTTAACTGGAGGCATTAACCTGCCTTCTTCATGATCACATCACTGTGCTGGGTCCAGGAAAGGCCATCCAACATGTTAACGCCTAAAAATTTGGAACAGCTGACTCTCTCCACTGCTAATGAAATGTGGTCTCACGACTTCCCCTTTCTGAAGTCAATGATAAGTTCCTTGGCTTTGTTGACGTTGAGCAAGAGTGTGTTGTTGCGGCACCACTAAACCGGGTGTTCTATATTTCTCCTGCACATCAATATCAATCTGTAGTTAGAATGTCAGAGATTAATTAAATATAGTCTGCATGGCTTATACGAGATACTGTCTGACCAATTTGATTGAATTTTTTGAAATAATACAGTATTGATGAGGGCTAGGTCGAGACAGGCAACGTGATTTCAGGGACATCTTTAACAAGGTCCCAAATGGGAGCCAGGTCCAAAAGGTAAGTGCCCATTATCCAAGGCAAGTTGGCAAATTATATCCAAAATTGACTTGGTAATAGGAGGTGGAGTGTGATGGTGGAAAGTTGTTTTTGAGATTGGAAGCCTGTGATAGTGGTGTACCATGAGGATTGGTTCTGTGACCTTTCCAATTGTATATAAATACAGCAAAGATAGACACTGCTGGAATAATTCAGCGGGCCAGGCTGCATCTCTCGAGAGAAGGAATGGGTGACATTTTGGGTTCAGACCCTTCTTCAGACATAGAGTAAGGGGAGAGAGAGTCTAGAGAAATGGAAGGGAAAGGTATGAAATCGACAGATCAAAGCAGACGATGATCAATATAGAATGGTTCATTGTTGGCTGAGGGGAAGATGACAACAAAGCATACAATCAGTAAAATTAATCAGGACAGTGAAACTAGTCGGAGAACTAAGGTGGGGGAGGGACAGAGAGAGAGGTTACCTGAAGTTAGAGAAATCAATATTCATACCGCTGGTAGACACAAAATGTTGGAGTAACTCAGCGGGACAGGCAGCATCTCTGGAGAGAAAAAATGGGTGACTTTTCGGGTCGAGACCCTTCTTCGGACTGATGTCGGGGAGAGGGCGGGACAAAGATAGAATGTAGTCGGAGACAGTAAGACTAGTGGAAGGTACACAAAATTGCTGGGGAAACTCAGCGGGTGCAGCAGCATCTATGGAGCGAAGGAAATAGGCGACTAGTGGAAGAACTGGGAAGGGGAGGGAATGGAGAGAGAAAGTAAGGGCTATCTGAAGTTAGAGAAGTCAATGTTCATACCGCTGGGGTGTAAACTACCCAAGCGAAATGTGAGGTGCTGTTGCTCCAATTTGCGCTGGACCTCACTCTGACAATGGAGGAGGCCCAGGTCAGATTGGGAATGAGAGGGGGGGTTGAAGTGCTGAGCCGCCGGGAGATCAGGTAGGTTAAGACGGCCTGAGCTGGATTGTAAGCTGCAATAGAGCAGTTATGATTAGTAATTTGGATAATATAAAAATTGGTATACTTGAAAGTAACATAGGGTGGGCTACAGGATGATATTAATAAATCGGTAAGATGGGCGAAGCAGTGGCAAATAAAATGTAATTCTTCTATGTACAAGGTGATTTATTTTAGAGGGGATAATAAAGCTTGAAAATAAACGATGTGGTAGAGCCGTAGGGAGTATTGACCATCAGAAGGATGTGCTAAGGCAATACTCTACTGGGTTGGTTGTAAGAAAAGATTTTCACTGTGCATTTGCACTTCGCACTTGTGACAATAAAAGCAGCATTGAACCATTGAAGAACCTTGGTGCGTCCAAGGATCCCTGAAGGACATAGCATGGTTAAACAACGGATGTAAAAAAGCATTCGGGTCAATTGGCTTCAGTTGCCAGGTCATGGAATATAAAAGCAGGTAAATGATCGTACAGCTTGTGACAGTAGAACGTCTCAAGGTACAGATTTAGTACGTGTGCAGTTCTAATCATCGCTTTATCTGAAGATGCGATTGCTCTGCAGAGGACACAGAGAAGATTCTGCAAGGTTTTACCGAGGTTGGTTCTGAGAGAATGGATTTGTTCACTATGAGGGGAGGAGGCTGAGAGGATGGGGAGGTGCAGGTAACCCCCACATTACGGAGGGGACGGGGTTGTGTTCCTAGAAAACAGCCGATATCATGATTTTTTTGTAACGGGAATCTGAGTCATCAGTCAGGAAATGCGAGTTGCAAAATGTTAATTTTGTGATGATCTGTTTAATTTTTTCCCCACATAAATTCTGTGACTTTTATTCTGTATCAGACTTCTGGGCAGCAAGTGGTCAATTTTGTACGGCTTAACCTTGGTTACCCAAATGGCTGTAACTCAGGGGTTATAAAATACACAAAATTATGAGGGGAATATATAGGGGGCATAGCAAGAAATCTATCCCCATTGCAAAGGTGCATGAAACCAGAGGGGATATATTTAAGGTGAAAGGTTGGAGATTTAGGTAGGATTTGAAGAGTTGTTTTATACCCAAAGGATGGTTGTAATGCATTGCCCCAGGGGGTGATAGAGGCAGAGACTCACAAAACATTCAAGTTTACTGATGATAGCATTGTTGTTCACTAGATCTATGACAATAATGGGAAGATGTGCGGAAAAGAGGTAGAAAACCTTCTGCGACAGTGTCAGGACAATAACCTAGCCTCGCCACAAAAGCAACATAAAAGAGTTAGGTTTTGAATTAAGGAAACTGGGTGGGGGTGCATACGACCCTGCTCCCTCAATAACAGAGCTAAAATCCTCATTAACAGAGCTGCTGTAGAGATGGTTGACTGCTTCAAATGCCTAGGCATCCATATCACCAGCAACCTTCAAAATAATACAGCAATCAGGAAAGGGTGTCAGCGTATTTACTTTCTTGGGTATCTGAGGGATATAGCGTCCACCAAGGATTCCCTTTGTACTTCTACAGATGCACTATGAACACCACTTTGACGGGATGCTTCTCAGCCAGTATGGCCACTGCTTAGCTCCTGGCCACCTCAACATGCAGAAAGTGAACACAGCTGGGTTCTTCACAAGCTCATCACTTCCTTCAATCCAGTCCATCTTCACGGTGCATTGAAGGAAGACTGGAAGCATTGTCAAGGATGCCTAGCACTGGCCATTTCCCTTTCCTCTATTCTACCTTCTGGGAGAAAATACAGGTGCTTGAAAGCTCAGATAGTCAGATTTATGAACATTTTTCTCCGCACTGCTATCAGACTCCTGAATCAACACGCCTTTCCTGGCGGTACTGTCACATATCATTAAGGTCCCGGCCTGCCCGCCGTGGAACCGGGAGATGGGACACGACAAGCTTGGCTCCTCCTCCCCCCAATGAAGAGGGGGGTGGCAAGCGTCCTGGAGTCGGGGGAGGGAGAGAGACAAGCACCGGCTGAAACCTGGGGGTCGGGAGACACCGCGCCGGGTACCCTCGACCTCTCCCTCCCACTCCCTTGGCCCCAGGGATGCTCGCCCCCCCCTTCCAACATCATCGCCGCCCTGTTGGAGAAGATGGGGCCTGCGGTAGTTTACATTGAGACAGATATAGAGATAGACAGAGGGAGAGACAAGAGAGAGACAAAGAGAGAGACAGGGAGAGACAGAGACTAAGAGAGAGACAGAGAGATAGTTAGGCAGAGAGACAGACAGAGAGAGACAGAGAGAGACAGACAGACAAAGCAACAGAGAGTGAGAGAGGGGGTCGCAGTGGGGGTTGGGGTGCTGGTGGGGGGGGGTCGGGGTGCCGCGGCCCCGCTCCACCCGGCCCTGTGTGTGTGGGCGCTACCGACCCACAACCCGTGACAATGCGGCCGCACAGGGGGAGACGGGGCGGAGGGCGGCCGTGGCCGGACAGTGCTGACCCCGGGGGGAGAGTGGGGGCTGTCCCGAGGGATGCGCTCCTTCGGCCGCTTACACCTTGGTGCTCGGGTTCAGAGCAAAGGTACTAGAGCATTTGGTTCAGAGCGCTCAGTCACCCTCCGGCCCCGGGCTGTCGTGGGCCGGGACTTGCCCTCAATCCGCTGGCACGCTGCTCTTTCACAAGTCAGTGAGCAACAATGATTTTGGCAGTTTCACTCACGGTTACCCCTATTTCCACAATTATTTACAGCACAAAAATTGACCATTTTGACGGTTTTTAACAGGTAAGAACATATGTGTTGCCTGTTACTAATGCATGCCGGAAGCTGCCTTGTACTCCAGAAGGATTGAGCTACTCGGTGCGTCACGCCCTTTGACCTGATGACCTTACGTGCAACCACCCTATAAGAAAAAACAAGTCCATGGTAGTACAATAAGTGTTCATCAGTGCTCTGTTATTGAGGTAGGCTTAGGGTTATGCAGGTCGGTTCAAGAACGTGATTATTGTAGGAAAGTAGCTGTTTCTGAACCTGATGTTGTGGGACCTGAGTTTTCTGTAACTCCTACCCGATGATAGCAGCAAGAAGAGGCACGGTGATAGATGCCACCTTCTTGAGGCAGTGCCTCATCCCACGGATCTGAGTGCTGTGCCTGTGATGAACTAGGCTGAGACTAGCGCAGATGAGTAGCAAATGGTCTGCATGGATATAGTGGGCTGAAGAGTTTGTTTCTAGTGCCTCTATTACAATTTATAGGCAGAAGGAAATGCAGATGCTGAAATGTTGAGCAAAATGCACAAAGTGCCAGAATAACTCAGTGGGTCAGGCATTTCTCCAGAGATTAATTGATTTGATTGAAAGATACTGCATCTGTACTGTTTAAGAAGTAACTGCAGATGCTGAAAAATCGAAGGTAGACAAAAATGCTGGAGAAACATGGGGGGGGGGGGCTGGAGCACCCGAAGGAAACCCACGCGGTCACAGGGACAATGTGCAAACCACACACACAGATGTTGCCTGACCAGCTCAGTTGCTCCAGCACTTAGTATTTTTTGCTGAAACAAAATAGTTGGCTGCTTAGATAACTGAGTATCAGGGAGGCAAAAGGAACTACTGATGCTGGTTTACCAAAAATCAACAGCAAGTGCTGGAGTAATTCAGCAGGTCTGGCAGCACCTCTGGAGTCTGAAGAGGGGTCAGACCACAAATGCTGCCTGACCTGCTGAGTTACTCCAGCACTTTGTCTCCTTTTGTGTATTGACCCGCATCTGCAGTTCTTTGTACTTAAGTCTGAAGAAGGGTTTCGGCCCGAAACGTTGCCTATTTCCTTCGCTCCATAGATGCTGCTGCACCCGCTGAGTTTCTCCAGGTTTTTTTTGTGTACCTTCTGCAGTTCTTTATTTCGACAGAGTGCTGGAGTATCTCAGCGGATCTCTGAAGGACACTGAAGACAGACACAAAACGCTGGAGTAACTCAGCGGGACAGGCAGAAAGTACCTCGGGAGAGAAGGAATGGGTGACGTTTCAGGTCGAGACCCTTCTTTAGTCATAAATAGGCGACATTTCCCCTCTGAGTCTGTGCATGTCCAACCTGGTCGCTGGCCGCCGCCATCCTCCGCCCCGCGGTCCTCCGGCCACTGCCGCCTGCAGGGGGCGCGCTCGCTCGCCAGGGGCCGTGTCTGACGCCTCGTCGTTCGCTCGATGACGCGGGAGCGGCGCCCGTTGAGCAGGGGGCTGGACAGTGCGTGCGCCTGCGCGGCGGGCGGGCCGGTCGGGCCGGGCCGGGGAGGGGACGAGCGCAGTGAGCCGGCACATGGCGGCGGGCAGCCGGCGGCAGCGGCCGGCGCGTCACGGGTAGCGGCTGCGCCCAGGTAACCGCCGTCCCCCCCCACCTCCCTCCCTCCCTGCGTCCGCGATGGCCGAGCAACGCCGTATCTCTAGTGGGAGAGTGGAGCAGCCCGCTGTGTGGCGCCGGGGAGCCGGCCTGCGAGCAGCGAGGGCCCGTGGGTGAGGGAGGTGATGGGGGATCTCTCACGGAGCTGGGGAGAGGGTGGGTGCGGGACACAGGGCAGACTAGCGCTGCCTGGGAATCAGGCTCCAGGTTGTGAGCAGGTACTGATTGGGATTTAATGTCCAAGTTATGGGCGGATACTGACTGAGGATCAGTGTCTAGGTAGTCGACAGGTACTGGCTGGGGACCAATGTCCAAATTATGGACAGGTACTGATTAGGATTCAATATCCAGGTTGTGGGCAGGTACTAGTTGGGTATCAGGGAACATAGACACAAAATACTGGAGTACGGTCCAGGTTGGGGATTGGGAGAAGGAACTGACCTGGGATCAGTGTCCAGGTTGTGGACAGGTACTGACTGGGGACCAGTGTACAAATTATGGGCAGGTACTGATTAGGATTCAATCTCCAGGTTGTGGGCAGGTATTACCTTGGGAATCAATCTCCAGGTTGTGGGCAGGTACTGACTGGGAATCGGGGGCTGGTGTGGCATAGGAAGCCTGGGGAGTGAGGGTAGGTTGTGGGCAGGTATTACCTTGGGAATCAATGTCCAGGTTGTAGGCAGGTACTGACTGAATCAATGACTGATCTGGGCAGGTATTACCTGGGGATTGGTGACCAGGTTATGGGAAAATATTGCTTGGGCATCAGGGACTGGAGTGGCAGGTGGTGCCTGGGAATCAAGGGCAAGTGGTGGGCAGATACTGTCTCGGGATTGGGGGCCGGGCTGGGCGAGTAATGCCTGGGGATCAGATGCAATGGGAGGCCAGGGGCATAGTCTGGGGAGCCAGATGCAGGGTGTGGAATGGCCTGTGCCCAGGAATTTAGGTTCAATGGGGCAGGAACTGCATGGGGATCAGGTGAAGAAGGGACATGTACTGTTTGGCATCCAGGTACTGGTGGTAGGTGTTGGATGAAGTACTGTGTTCACTACAAGAAAACTGTATTGATGTTTGTTGTACTTTCAAATTAGAATTTTTTTCAATGGTGATCTATAAAGACTGTAATCAAATCATAAAACAATCAGGATGCTCCATGAATATTGAATGATTGAAATACTTAAGTGTCAACCGTAGTCTGCAGTAACAAAAGATACACAGACTTTTTAAACAGAAGAATGACAGCAGATATGACTGGATAATCATTATAGCGTATTTGTTTACATAACATCTTTAAATGATGCTGTGTTAACAGAGAATAGCATATCTGAGCTCCATTACATGTAATCATTTGAAATGAGCATCTTTATAAATTGTAGCATATGCATGTAATTTTGATTAAATTTTAGAATGTTTTGTGTTTGGCCGTAACATAAGATCTTGTTTTGTCAAAACAGCCATCGTATTTGTTTCCAAAACGTACTTTAAGATGCACTTGGCTTGCTCATTTTGTTCTTTCTCATCTTGAAAGTACCACAGATCATTTTAAAGTGTTAATGAAACTTGCAGCATTGTTAGTTTTAAAAGTAGAACACATATGAGTGAATATAGTTGCAATCTATTTTCTAATGAGATGATTTGCCCTTCAGCTAAAGCTGTTATTTATTTATTTTGCACAGATGTTTCCAGTACTTTTTCGTGACTTACTGTATAGGTTTTCATTCACATTCATATAATCATTCACAAATGCTTCATCTTAATATTTCACTGCCACCTTTTCAGTGGTGTGATTGACCTTTTTGTTAACATTCTTAAAATGCTGCTGTTCTAACTGGTAGCTTACATTTTTCATAAATTAGACAGGTCTACCAGTATGATGATTACATTTCTGTTCTTTGGAAGCCCATACCATTAATGTGGCAGCACGTATTTGAATCCCACATCAACAACTGGACCATTTAAAATTAGGTGAAAAAATTGTTTTCTATAAGGTTGCCATGAAAATACTGGATTGTTGCGATGACCCAATTGATTCACTAATGTCCCCCAGGAAAGTTTTTTTAACTCATTCACAGGATGTAAATGTCACTAGCAAGCATTTACTGCCCATCACAAACCATATCTGCCTTCTTACCCAGTCTGGTCTGTGTGATTTTTAGATCGACAACCTGGTTATTGACTCTTTATGGCCTCTAACATAGTAGCAAAGTTAGTTCATGGGGAATGTGCAGTATATGACAGGCTGTTTGAATGATGTACAAATCCCTTGAGCTTATTAATAGGTTTTTTAAAATTGGGGACAGTTGGGAAAGTATCTTGTTAATTTAATGGAAGGTTCCATCTCCTTATTGAAATTGATTGTATTACTCTCTCCACTGGCATCTTGTGAAAACTAGTGGAAGGAAAATGTCCCCTCAGTCAGTTATGGATCCTCTTTGCAATAAGTTAGGAGAGATTCTGCCGAGTTCATAAGTGACATGTTCTGTTAATGCAAGGCTACTCTAGATGTTGGTATCCAATTAAAATGCCACTTAGATATGGTAAGGCCAAACTGGTGCTGTAAATTGTGTTCTTCTTGACTTAAGGCAAAATACAACACGGTTCAGTTGTCACCTAGCAGTATTTGACTGGAAAGTGAAGACTTGCACACATACGCACATGTACAATATGCACACAATCAACTAAATCTCTGACAAAATCTGCCCTCTTTGCTTCCATGGCCTTTGGAAAACATTACTAAAGGAAAACGCCATGCAGCTATTTGTGGGAGTTGGCTGTATGCAAATGTTCTGTTTTCCCTGCATTAACAACAGTGACTGCAATTCAAAGAAGTGATTGGGATGTTCAGATGGCATGAAAGGCCCTAAGTTCACATCTTTTATTTTCATTGAACATTTATATTTTAAACAAAGCAAAAAGTATTTTTGTGCATTACTCAGTCTGCTGCAGTTTTTGCAATTGGTAGCCATTCGCCCATCTTAAATATTCATTTCCCCATTCATCTGTACATCATGGCTACACTGTCACAATATGCATGGCAGTTACTCAAGTTCAAGTGAGTTTATTGTCATGTGTCCCTCTATAGGACAATGAAATTCTTGCTTTGCTTAAGCACACAGAAAATAGTAGGCATTTACTACAAAACAGATAAATGTGTCCATATACCATGATATAAATATATACACACATGAATAAATAAACTGATAAAGTGCAAATAGCAGAAAGTGGTTATTAATAACAGTTATTAACAGTTTTGTCCGAGCCAGGTTTAATAGCCTGATGGCTGTGGGGAAGTAGCTATTCCTGAACCTGGTTGTTGCAGTCTTCAGGCTCCTGTACCTTCTACCTGAAGGTAGCAGGGAGATGAGTGTGTGGCCAGGATGGTGTGGGTCTTTGATGATACTGCCAGCCTTTTTGAGGCAGCGACTGCGATAAATCCCCTCGATGGAAGGAAGGTCAGAGCCGATGATGGACTGGGCAGTGTTTACTACTTTTTGTAGTCTTTTCCTCTCCAGGGCGCTCAAATTGCCGAACCAAGCCACGATGCAACCGGTCAGCATGCTCTCTACTGTGCACCTGTAGAAGTTAGAGAGAGTCTTCCTTGACAAACCGACTCTCCGTAATCTTCTCAGGAAGTAGAGGCGCTGATGAGCTTTTTTGATAATTGCGTTAGTGTTCTCGGACCAGGAAAGATCTTCAGAGATGTGCACGCCCAGGAATTTGAAGTTCTTGACCCTTTCAACCATCGACCCGTTGATATAAATGGGGCTGTGGGTCCCCCTCCTACTCCTTCCAAAGTCCACAATCAGTTCCTTGGTTTTGCTGGTGTTGAGGGCCAGGTTATTGCGCTGGCACCATATGGACAGTTGCTCGATCTCCCTTCTATATTCTGACTCATCCCCATCAGTGATACGCCCCACAACAGTGGTGTCGTCAGCGAACATGATGATGGAGTTCGCACTGTGGTTGGCTACGCAGTCATGGGTATAGAGTGAGTACAGCAGGGGGCTGAGCACGCAGCCTTGAGGTGCTCCCGTGCTGATTGTTATCGAGGCTGACACATTTCCATCAATACGAACAGACTGTGGTCTGTGGATAAGGAAGTCGAGGATCCAGTTGCAGAGGGATGCGCAGAGACCCAATTCTGCGAGTTTGGTAACCAGTTTGGAGGGGATGATTGCGTTGAATGCCGAGCTGTAATCGATGAATAACAGCCTGACATATGAGTTTTTGTTGTCCAAGTGGTCCAGTGCGGAGTGGAGGGCCAGCGAGATCGCATCCACCGTTGATCTGTTGTGGCGGTAAGCGAACTGCAGTGGGTCCAACTTTTGTCGAGGTAGGAGTTGATTTGCTCCATGATCAGCCTCTCATAGCACTTCATCACCACCGGCGTTGGTGCCACTGGTCGATAGTCATTGAGGCACGTCACCTTACTCTTCTTGGGCACCGGTATAATTGATGCCCTTTTAAAGCAGGTGGGGACCTCAGACCTCAGAAGTGAGAGGTTGAAAATGTCCGTAAAAACTCCCGCCAGTTGGTCCGCACAGGTTTTTAGAACACGACCGGGTATACCATCAGGACTAGGTGCTTTTCGGGGGTTCACCCCTCTGAAGGATTTCCTGACGTCGGCCTCTGTGACTGAGACTGAAATGCCATCACAGCGAATGGGGGATCGGGAAGGCACATCAGTATTCTCCCTGTCAAAGCGTGCGTAAAACGCATTGAGCTCGTCAGGGAGTGATGTTTAACCGACATTCGAGCTACCTCCTGGTTTCGCCTTGTAGGAGGCGATTGCATTCAGGCCCCGCCACAGCTGCCGAACATCTGTCTCATCCTCCAGTTTGGAGCAGAAGTCCCTTTTGGCCTTTTAGATGGCCTTACCGAGGTCGTATCTGGACTTCATGTAGGCCACTGTATCATCGGACATGAATGCCCTGTGTCTGGACTTTAGATGAGTGCGGATCTCAAAGTTCATCCAAGGTTTCTGATTGGGAAACACTCGGAAGGTTTTGTAGGGATGCAGTCCTCCACACATTTCTTTATGAAGTCTGTAACGACTGTGGCGTATTCGTTCAAGTCCGTTGCCGAGTCCTTGAATATTGCCCAGTCTACAGACTCCAAACAGTCCTGTAGTTGTTCTTCTGCCCCCCCCCCCCCCCCCGTCCAGCTCTGTGCTGTCCTCACTTCTGGGGGTGCGCTCTTCAATTGCTGCCTGTAGGCAGGAAGAAGCAGCACCGCGGTATGGTCGGACTTACAGAAGTGAGGGCGAGGGATAGAACGATAGGCATTCTTGATGGTGGTGTAGCAGTGGTCGAGGGTGTTAGGTCTTCTGGTGCAGCGGGAGACATGTTGGTGGAAGTTGGGGAGTGATTTCTTCAGGTTCGCCTTATTGAAGTCCCCAGCAATGGTGGTAAATGCCTCGGGGTAAGACGTCTGGTGTTTGTTGACCACGGCGTGCAGCTCCTCCAGTGCCAGACGGACAGCTGCCTGGGGTGGGATGTAGACCGCGGTCAGGATAACGGAGGTGAATTCTCTTGGGAGGTAGAAGGGACGGCACTTCACCGCCAGATGTTCGAGGTGTGGAGAGCAGGAGTTGGACAGGACTGCCACGTCGGAACGCCACGCAGAGTTGACCATGAGGCAGACGCCCCCTCCTCTCCCTTTCCCAGATGCCAGGGTATGGTCCATACGGTGGATAGAGAACCCTTCAGGCTGGACCGCTGAGTCTGGGGAGCTGGGGGTGAGCCATGTCTCTGTGAAACAGAACACAGAGCATTCCCTCAGCTCCCTTTGATAAAGCAGTCTTGCCCTTGTCCTCCACTTTATTTTCAAGGGACTGTACATTAGCCAGTAGGATAGTAGGGAGAGGGGGCCGAAGTCCCCTGCGCTTCATTCTGACCTGGAGTCCTGCCCGTCAGCCACGTTTCCGGACACAATGGAGGCTTCCCCTTTGTTTCCAGGTACTGTACTTGCTGTTTCTGCGGACCTGCGCTGGAACGGGGATTCCCTCACAGACGGCAGCTCCAGCTCCGTAACGAACGGGGGTTCCCTCAAAGTCGGCAGCTCCAGCTCCGTTGTTCCTGGGAGATCCAGCCCGTCGGCTCTGGGGGTCATCCTGGGGTCTCCAGGTACCGTACTTGGGATCCTCAGTCGGGTCGGGTGTTCCACAGCCAGCGTGGGAAAGTTTAAAGTCCGGGGTTCCCGCAGCTGCGGGAGATCACGAAATTGCGAGAACCTTGAGGTGCTCAAGCAGCTTGTCCGAAACGGCACCGATTTATGCCGTTTTTCTGATCCAGATAAGTTGTTGGAAGTTGTAGTTGAGCCTTTTTTTTTCCGGAGCTCCGCAAAAGTCGCCGCAGGCAGGCTCCTTTAGGCCACTTCTGATTGTACCTCACAAACTACTGATCTCTGCTACCCAGTGCATGGTTATTCCATTACACAAATTACCTCCAAATTGTATACAGTTCTGACTTGGAAAAATGCTGGAGTTCCCAATTCTGGGAGTATTGTCTCCAAAGGTAGCCCACTGCCATCTTGAGGGTAAATAGAAATGGCAATAAATGTTATCCACACCATACAAATAATTTTTAAAATGCTACTGGCAATAATAACTGGCAATTTGACGCATCGCTAAACTGTTGGTCAAAGTTTCCCAATGTTAGAACAGTTATGTTTCTCCCTTGGCTAACTACGGGATGGGGAGCATTCTGCATAATCAATGGGGTGTAGAGCTAGGGAGAGAAACAGTTTAATGTCAATTCAACGTCTAAAATTTAAGGCAAATTTCCAAATGCCATTTGTACAGCAATTGGTAAACCCATTTTAGAATTTGTTTGTCTGGTATTTCCAGGCTTTATTTTGAAGTGTTGTGGCATGGATCATGTTTGGTATGTGATTATCTGTATTTGTTTTATAAATTATCCACAAGGCCAATTCTAAGGAAGAGGAGTTTAAGTGGGTTTGGGCTTAATTTCATTTTGTAAACCATATGTTTAAAGTCTGCCTGATTATCTATCTCTTTCAACAAAAAAACATAAATTTGATGTTCCTTTCAAAAAAGGAAGAAATAATTGATATTGTATTATGTTAAAACTTTCTTTAATGTTTCTTCACAGACAAACTGACAGAGTATGAAGGAGCACAGCAGTAACAAATGCTGTAAAAGATTCTTAAAAGTAAACCTCAGTGAACAACTGAGATGCCACCACAGCAAATGGAACCGATTGGATGGCTCGTTGTGCTCGCAAAGACAGTTTTATTATCAGCAGAAGCAACGTCTATGGCTGTCAATCAGGAAAAAGCGGGCCAAGTCTGTGCTAAAGAAGGCCCATCCAGATTGTCAGCAGTGTGGGTCTCCGGCAAGCATTGAATGCATGCGAGTGACGCTGAAGAAAAAATCATTGCTGGCCTCAGGAGCCGATGACACGCCAACCAAGGAAGTGTGTACCCCAGCATCTTTGGCATCCTATGAGGAAGTGGAGAGTAAGGGGTGTGACATTTGGAACAGCAGTACAGTTGGTCCTGATTCGGATTGTAAATCAACCATTTTATGTTGTAAGCCGGTCTCCAGAAATCTAACTGATCTAGCTACAAAAGTTACATTTCCCAAGTCTGCACCGAGGAAAAATAGTGGGCTTCAGGACAACATTATAAATCAGAAGCTATCAAATGGATATAACAAAATAGACTTCCAAGCAAGTAAAGATTTTGTATCCAATAATTTACCTCGCAAGACAAAACGACAGCTGAAAGGGCACAAAATCTCTCTGCTCTATAGGAAACCTTCCTCCCTCTTTAGTTTCCGTTGTAGAATATTTAATTGTAAAAACAGACGGAGAAAGGTTGTCAGTCAGAGAAAAGAGAAGCTAAGACGGACGCAATCGTTGGGTACTGTCTGCGTAAATCCCCCCAAAACTGCCCAGCATTTGGATAAAATGGCATTTGATATTTCCTCACAGCCAGCTGCCAAAGGCGACGTATCCACTCAGAACATGAACTTTGCTTCAGATCAGAATTGTGGTACATCGGAGAAAGCAAAGCAAATTAAGAATTTGTGCCTGGCTAATTGTTGTGAAGTTTCAAAAATGCCCCTTGGTGAAGGGATGGACATTTTGCCCACTCAAATGCCCCATTTTGCTCATTCAGCTGAACTTAATAATCAAATGGCAAATGAAAGCACAGACATAGTGCGTTCTGGTTCAAGCCCGCTTGGTTTGGATGCTTGTGTTAATCGGCTTGTAGCCCCTGATAAGTGGCCCAAGACTGATGGATCGTCCCAATTGTTTGCTGCCTCGCAGGGAAGATATTTAAACCAAACCCCAGTCTGTGACGGGGAGATGCAGGTCATCAATGCTGTAGCGGAATCCACTGCACGTCCATGCAATCACACCAGTGTTCCTGGGACTGAAAGCGGACAGTCAGTATGTTGGCAAAGTGGTGAGCCGTGTCCTGTGCTTCAGCCGCAGCTGCTAGACCACATTTACTATAGATCTTCAGAGGAACGTTCTGGCCATGCATTGGTGAGGACTGAGCAGCCAGCTCGATGTCAGGCTGAGAAAGGAAAGGAGAATGAATCTCGAACCTGTTCTGTTGCCACTGAACGATTAATGTCCTGTATTCATGGTACAGTTTCTGGTTTAAGAAAATTTACTATTTCCTAAGATTATACCATGTACAATAAGTGTAGAGTATAAATATCAACTCTGACTGTTCTGCAAATTGCAATATTCTCATCCCATTTTGTTGGTTATTTGATGCTAGAGGGTGTGGTTACTCCGAGATGGTGGCAGAATAACCATTTGTGAGTAACAATGTCCAACGTGTCCATGCTGACAAAGATGCCCCATCTTAACCAGTCCTACCTCACATAGGGTGGCATGGTGGCACAGCAGTAGAGTTGCTGCCTTGCAGTGCCAGAGACCCAGGTTAGATCCTGACCATGGGTGCTTGTCTGTACGGAGCCTGTATATTCTCCACGTGACCTGCATGGGTTTTCCCCGGTAGCTCCAGTTTCCTCCCTCACTCAAAGACGTACAGGTTTGTAGGTTAATTGGCTTAGTTAAATTGTCCCTAGTGTGTGTAGGATAGTGTAAATGTGAGGGAATTGCTGGTCAGCATGGATTTTATGGGACGAAGGGCCTGTTTCCACACTATCTCTAAACTAAATTAAATTTGGTCCATATCCTTCCAAAGGCCCATATTCTTTTCTATCCATGTACCTGTCCACATGTCTTTTAAATGTTGTTAGTACCTGCATCAACTATCCTCTCTGGTAGCCTGTTCCATATACCCACCCTTTGTGAAAACCTTGCCCCTCGGGTTCCTTATCCCTCTCACCTTAAACCTATGTCCTCTGGTTCTTGATTACTCTAGGTAAAAGACTGTGTATCTACCCTATCGGTTCCCCTCATGATCTTATACACCTCCATAAGATCACCCCTCATCCTCCTGTGCTCCACGGAATAAAGTCCTAGCCTGCCCAACCTCTCCCAATAACTCAAGTCCTGGCAACATCTTCATAAATCTTCTCTGCACTCGTTCCAGCTTAATAACATCTTTCCTATAGCAGAGTGACCAAAGCTAAATATGATGCTACAAATGTCTTGTACAATTGTAACATAACAGTCCAACTTCTATACTCAAGACTAGTGAAGCCAATATACACTGAAGATGGTACAGGGTGTGCTGATGTTGATTTAATTACACTATTGTAGTACTGTATTCACGATCTGGAGTGCAGAATTCAAATCATATCGTAACAGACGTGAAATTTAAATTAAAATGTAATCTACTACAAACCCACTGACTCCCATGGCTATCTGGACAACAGTTTTTCCACCCTGCTTCCTGTAAGGACTCTATCCCCTACTCTCAATTCCTCCGTCTACGCCGCATCTGCACCCAGGATGAAGTGTTCCAAACCAGGGCATCGGAGATGTCCTCATTCTTTAGGGAACGGTGGTTCCCCTCTTTGACTATAGTTGAGGCTCTCACCGGGGTCTCTTCTATACCCCGTGACTCTGCTCTCGCTCCCCAACCCCCCCCACTCGCAACAAGGACAGAGTCCCCCTTGTCCTCACCACTACCCTACCAGCCGTCACATACAACAGATAATCCTCCGACATTTTCGCCACCTCCAACGGGATCCACCACTGGCCACATCTTCCCATCTTCTCCCATTTTGGCTTTCCGCAGAGACCGCTCACTCTGTAACTCCTTGGTCAATTCGTCCCTTCCCACCCAAACCACCCCCTCCCCGGTACTTTCCCTTGCAAGCGCTGGAAATGCTACACTTGTCGCTTTACCTCCCCCCTCGACTCCATCCAAGGTCCCAAGCAGTCTTTCCAGGTGAGGCAGAGGTTCACCTGCACCTCCTCCAACCTCATCTACTGCATCCACTTTTTAAGGTGTCAACTACATCGGTGAGACCAAGTGCAGGCTTGGTAATCACTTTGCCCAACACCTCCGCTCAGTTCGCATTAACCAACCTGATCTCCCGGTGGCTCAGCACTTGAACTCCCCCTCCCATTCTGAATCCGACCATTCTATCCTGGGCCTCCTCCATGGCCAGAGTGAGTCCCACCGCAAATTGGAGGAGCAGCACCTCGTATTTTACTTGGGTAGTTTACATTGACCTCCAATTTCAGGTAGTCCTTGCTTTATCCCTCCTTCCCCTCCCCTCCCCTTCCCAGCTGTCCCTTAGCCTACTGTCTCCGCCTTTTCCTTTCTTCTTCCCGCCCCCCCACTCCCCCACATCAGTCTGAAGAAGGGTCACGACCCGAAACGTCACCTCTTCCTTCGCTCCATAGATGCTACCTCACCCACTGAGTTTCTCCTGCATTTTTGTCTACCATTGAAAATTAAATAGCTATTTTACCTGGAATTTAAGGGGAAACAAAGTTATTATTAATGATGGTTCATCAATGTCCTTCATCTATCATCTTTAGTATACACTATTTATATGTGTCTGCAGATCTTCAAATATGATTGACTCTTAAAATTCCTTCTAAAATGGTCATGCAAGGTGCTAGTTGCACCGTAACCGCTCCTGAAACTGAAAGGATAAAACCTGGCAGACCAGCTGGCATTGACTTGGATACTAAATTCGAATATGGCAAAGTCAAATCCCAGCTGGTAGAACTTTCAGAATCCTTCTCTCAAACATCTAGGAAGCACTACCAGTAAAAGAGCGGTTACCCGATGGTTCAATTGGACATAGCCAAGCCTGGTTCAGTTGGACATGATTCAACCACCACCAGTGAATTGATCACTCCGCTTTATATTTCTGTAAGACAGAACACCCTGAACCACCTAGACACAAAATGCTGGCGTAACTCAGCGGGACAGGCAGCATCTCTGAAGAGAAGGAATGGGTGACGATTTGGGTCGAGAACCTCAGACTCATTTAGCATCATGGTCTATGGATAGTCTGTCCAAAATGTTGGAAGCGCTCAGCATATCTGGAGGTGTCTTGATAGTTGAAGTAGTTTTAATTTCAAGTCCTGGAACCTTTGTCAGAACCAGAGCATTGGTCTCAGACTTGAGATAATAACTGTTTCCCTTTCTACAGATGCTGCCTGGCCTGCTGACTATTTTCAGCATTTTATTCTTATGTTTTAGACTTCTGGTGCCTGCAAGTTATTTGATTTTCTTGTGACAATCACTTAAATAAATAGTCACAGTCATACAACCAAAAATGGCCTTTTGGCCCATCATGTCTGGACTAGCCATCAAGTACCTATATGTACTAATCCCATTTGGTCTTTTGCCTGGCATACTTTGGTGATCCAAGAATGCATCCAAATCCTTCTTAAATGTTGCGAGAATCTTCAGAATCAAATCTAAAAATTGTCCACAGTTACAATGCGTAGTGCAAAAACGTGGAATGTGAATCTTTTTGGAATCTACCGTCCTTCAGAAATGTGGTAGGATGGCACTTCCTGCCACAATTTGAACCAGTTCCAAATCTTTAAGTTAATCTGATTTAGCATGGTCTGTGGATATTCTGTCCATTAATGTGTGACGATATTATGGAGGAACATCTTGCTTCTTCTCTAGGAGTGACCAGTTATTCAAAGAAAACAACATTTTTATTTAATTCAGATTTTTATTGAAGGACATTTCCTATTAATAGTCGATTGCTTTGCATCCGCCTTGAATCTTTACCAACATTGAACAATACAGTACAGAAACAGTCCCTTCAACCCACAATTTTTATTCCGAACATGATGCCAAGTTAATCTCCGCTGCCTATATATGATTCATATCTTTCCATTTCCTATCTATGTGCTGATCGAAAAGCCTCTTAAATGCTGCTATTATATCTTCTTCCAACACCTTTCCACAATATTTTGACTGTCAACCCTATTTATGCCTCTCATAATTTTATATACTTTTATCAGATATCCCCTCAACCTCTGAAACTGCAGGGAAAACAGTGCAAGTTTGTCCAATCTCCCCATATAGCTAATACACTAATTCTGGGAAATCACTTCTGCATCCTCCCCAAATCCTCCATCCCCTTCCTTCAATGGGGCAACCACAACGTCTTCTACTCCCCCCGCAAGAATTATCTGCAAGGAAAATAAGAATTAAAATTTCTGCCAAAGCATTTCTTGGCCACACGTTGAATAATCTTATTCATCTGATGGTTGAACTAGAGATAGTTTTTCCAGTTTGCACATATCCTGACCAAAGAGGGTCCCATTGTAAAATAGCTAAACTTTATATGTAGTCATTTCCCATTTGTGTTGGTGAGGGGATTGATTACTGACAATGATACACTTGTACTTGTCTAACAGTAATCAGGAGAGGGCAATTATTTGATTATTTTTTATTAAATGCTCCTTCCTCTAGATTTTCCTCTCCACGCCCACTTTTATTTTACTCCTCTTAGCCAAAGGGACAACAGTCAATTAGAGGTGGACTAACTCTGCAATGATCAAGGACAGACCTTTAAGACCAATTGGATTTTTAATGAACCTATCAGTTTTAAATCCTTGATTGTTTTCAGAAATATGTTTGAATGAGTTGGATTATTGCTATGAGAAATATATAATGCAAGTTCTTTGTTTATTTAAATGCTAAATCAGTATTTTGTCTCCCATGAATCTCTTTATCTGTCTCTAGTGTTTATTTTGAAATGTTTCTGAGTATCAGAAATGTGTCTTATGGGAGGCATCCAATTATATTTTAATGGCTTGGCTATATCAGATTATTAACAATTTTATTCTTAATTTTGTTTAGATGAGATAATAATGCTTTGTACAGTAATAGATGCTACTTGGAAATTGTCAGCCCAGCCATCAAGCTTGAACTGGTTATTTCTGCACTTTGTTTTAGCAAACAATTCCAACCAAGAATATTGTTGGACATGCAAAAATTTGATCTTTTTTTTTCAGCTTTCCTGGATGAATTTTTGAGAAAATATGGAAGCCTTATACCACTTACCGAAAGAGATGTTCTGATGAAGTTAGAACAGATCTTTCATCAGGATTTCCGTGATCGGTAAGTAGACCATGTCCTGGTGTGTCCGTGAGCAGTTTAATTTTGTGCTTCATTTGAACATTGTCGACACCCTGAATGGCCTGAGATTTCGTCAGAAAAGTTAGAAATTTTAAAAGACCATTCGGCCCATCGAGTCCTCTGCTATTTAGTCATAGTTGCTCTATTTTTTTCTCAACCCCATTCTCCTGCCTTACCCCCATAACCTTTATAATGCTCTTGGTAATCAAGAACCCATCAATCTCCACTTCAAAAATACCCAATGTTTTGGCCTCCGCAGTCGTTTGTGGCATTGAATACCGCAGATTGACCACTCTCTGGCTAAAGAAATGCCTCCTTATCTCCATTCTAAAGGTACGTACTTTTATTCTGAGGCTGTGCCCTCTGGTTCCAGACTCTCCCTTTACCAGAAACATCCGTTTCATGTTTACTCTATCTCGGCCAGGAGTCGGCAACCATGTCAGTGAGCGGATGGCGGGCCACGTCTATCGCCATAGTGTGACACTTGGTGTTGTTTTTCACATTAGTTTTCACATGTTTTTCAATTAGTTTTCTGCAGTTCCCAGGTTCCTCGCGTGCCCCGGGACTGGCTGTAGCACCCGGATCGCCTGCGTGCCCCAGGAAGAGCTGCAGCTCCCAAATCAGCTCTCGTCCCCGGCACTGGCTACAGTTCCCAGGTTGCGAAAAATAATTGAAAAAAAATACGCCTGCGGGCCGGATGATTTTGGGTTACGGGCCGAATCCAGCCCGTGGGCCGTAGGTTGCCGACCCCTGATCTAGGCCTTTCATTAGGTTTCAATAAGATCCCACCTCATTCTTCTAAACTTCTGCGAGTGCAGACCCAGAGCCACCAAATGCTTCTCATATGTTAACCTAATCATCCCTGGGATCATTCCTGTAAACCTCCTCTGGTCCCATTCAAATGCCAGTATGTCCTTCCTTAGATATGAGGCCAAAACACCTCACAATATTCGAATGTGGCCTCACCAGTGCCATAAATCCTCAGCATTACATCCTTTCTTTCAAATCCTAGTCCTTGTGAAATGAAAGATAGCATTGGATTTGCCTTCCTTACCACTGACTCGACCTGCAAATTTCACTTTTGGGAATATTGCACACTCTCAAGTCCCTTTGCACCTCCTGATTTCTGAATCCTCTACCCATTTAGAAAATATTCAATGCCTTCATTCCTTCTACCAAAGTGCATGACTGTATATTTTTCGCCACTGCATTCCATTTGCCACTTCTTTGCCCACTCTCCCAACTTGCCCAAGTTCTTCTACAAACTTCCTGCTTCCCCAACACGATCTGCCCCTCCACCTATCTTCATGTCATTCGCAAACATGGCCACAAAGCCATCAATTCCATCATCCAGATCATTAACATACAACGTGAAAAGTAGCAGATCCAACACTGACTCTTGCAAGAACTGACTCTTGCAGAACAGCCAAACAGCAAAAGCCACTTTTATTCCCATGCTTAGCCTTCTGCCGGTCAGCCAATCTTCTATCCATGCTAGTACCTTGGCTCTAGTACTGTGGGTTCCTATCTTGTTTAGCAGCCTCAAGTTTGGCACCTACCAAAGAAAGGCTTTCTGAAAATATGCACATCAACTGAATGTAAACAACATCAACTGAATCTCCTTAATCAATCCTGCTTGTTACTTCCTCAAAAATTCCAAGCGATTTGTCAAGCAAGATCTCCCCTTAATAAAGCCACGCTGACTTTGGTCTATTTTATCAGGTTACCCGGAAACCTCATCCTTAATAATGGACTCAAATTTTACCAACCACAGAAGTCAGACTAACTAGCCTATAATTTCTGTAATGGCAATTTCTTAACTTTCCAATGTCCAACCTTTGATTGCCATTACTACTCGGGGATGTCCTGGAGATATAGCTTACGCACTAACAGATAGCAAAAACAAATTTTCCAGTCGTTGTTTCTTGATTAATTGGTCTTTTATTGAAGTAGTACGAAACAAGAAACCCTCTTACTAACTATTTAATCCCTGTCGAGTCTTGTGTCGTCTTGTGTGCGAGTGGTAAAAAACTGTTGCTTCACCATCCCTCGAGGCTAAACTGAATCCCAATATCTGTGGCTACGCCAGCCTCCTCAGATGTAGACATGCCCTACTACGTATCAAATCTCACCCACAAGCATACCGAAAAAGAGAAAACTAGAAATATCTAGACATGATTATAATATACCAACAAGCATAAATGGTTCCTACAATTTCCTTTCTTTTGCTTTGCTCCCTTAAACAGTGGAGTCACATTTGTGATTTCCAGTCCTCTGGAACCATTCCTAACCATGGTGTTTATTGAAAGGTGACTACTACTGTATCCACAATCTCAACAGCTACCCCTTTTCGAACTTTGGGATGACGCAAAACATGTAATCTGTTCATCCGCCATTTGTTTGATCCCCATTACTAATTCTCCACCATTATTTTCCAGCACTCCAATGTCTTGCACTTTTACACTTTGTATATCTGAAATAAACATTTGGTATCCTCTTTTATATTATTGGCTAGCTTACCTTCATAATTAATCTTTTCTTTCCTTATTACTTTTTTAGTTGCCTCTTGTTGGTTTTTAAAAGCTCCACAATCCTCTAGCTTCCCACTAATCTTTGCTATGTTATATACCTTCTCCTTTGCTTTTTTGCTATCTTTAACTATTTGTTAGCCACAGTGGCCTCCTTCTCCCTTTAGGTAACTGCCGCCATTCAGTTTGGCAACTGTGAGAGTTTAACAATTCTTCATACGTTCTTGGAACATTTGGCCCATCAAGTCTACTTCACCATTCAATCATGGCTGATTTATCTTTCCCTCTCAAACCCATTCTCCTGCCTTCGCCCCATAACCCTTGACATCCTTACTGATCAAGAATCTGTCAGTCTCTGCCTTAAAAATATCCATTGACTTGGCCTTTACAGCTGTATATGGCAATGAATTCCACAGGTTCACTGCCCTCTGACTTAAGAAATTCCTTCTCATCTCCTTTCAAAAGGTACATCCCTTTATTTTGAGGCTAAGGCCTCTGGTCCTAGACTCTCCCAGTCGTGGAAACATCCTCTCCACTTTCACTCTATCCAGGCTTTTCACTCAATTCAATCAGGTGTACCCCTCATCCTTCTAAACTCCAGTGAATAAAGGCCGAGTGCCTTCAAACGAGCATCATATGTTAACCCAAATTATTCCTGGGATCATTCTCGTAAACCTACTCCAAGACCAGCATCTTCTTCTTTAGATATGGGGCCCAAAACTGCTCACAATACTACAAACGCGGTCTGATCCTTATAAAACCTCAGCATTACATCCCTGTTTTGTATTCTAAGCCTCTGGAAATAAATTACATTTGTCTTCCTTACTGCCGATTTGACTTGCAAATTAACTTTTTTGGAATCCTGTGCCAGCACACCCAAGTCCCTTTGCACCTCTGATTTCTGAATTCACTTCCCATTTAGAAAATATTATACTATTTTGAAATTAGTATACCAAATACGTATTCTTTGGTAGTTATTCCTACTACCAAAATGCATGACTCCACACTTTGCTACGCTGTACTTCATCTGCCTCTTCTCAGCCCACTAATCGTGACTCAGAAACCATCTTTGATAATGCATTCTAAAGTCTTACCAGCCACTGAAGTCAGGCTAACCGACTTACAGTTTCCACTCTTCTGCCTCGCTCCCTTCTTGAACAGCAGACTAATATTTGCAATTTTCCAATCGTCTGGAACCACCCCTGAATTTAGTGATTCTTGAAAGATCACACTAATGCCTCCACAATCTCTAAAGCCATCTCTTTCTGATTACTGGAGTGCAGTCCAACCAGTTCAAGTGACATCGAACTTCAGTCCTTTCAGCTTCCCTTCTCTTTAGTGATAGTCACTTCAGTAACTTCCACTCCCTGACTTTCTTTAATTTTCGGCACGTCACTGGTGTCTTCCACTGAAGCAAAAAATATATTCAATTCATTTTCCATCTCTTTATTCCTCATTACCACTTCTCCAGCATCATTTTCCAGCGGTCCAACGTCCACTCTTGCTTCTTTGTTACTCTTTATATATCTGAAGAAACTTTTGTTATCCTCTTTTATATTGTTGGTTAGCTTACTTTGGTATTTAATCTTTTCTCCCGGTATGGCCTTTTTAGTTACCTTCTGTTGTTCTATAAAAGCTTCCCAATCCCTCAGCTTTGCACTAATCTTTGCAATGTTATATGCCTTCTCCTTTAGTTTTATACTGTCTTTGACTTCCCTTGTCAACCATGGTCGCATCATTCTCCTGTTAGAATCTTTCTTCTTTGGAATGAAAAGATCCTGCGTATTCCGAATTGTTCCCAGAAATTCCTGCCATTGCTATTCCACCGCCATTCCAGCTAGGGTCCCTTTCCCATCAACTTTAGCCAGCTCCTTCCTCGTACCTCTGTAGTCACCTTTGCTCAACAAAAATACGAACATATCCGATTTAATCTTCTCCCTCTCAAATTACAGGTTGAATTTTATCATATTATGGTCACTACCTCCTACCGCTGTCACTCTCTGCAGTCCCAGTCCGCCCACACAGTCAGAAAGCCATCCACACTCGCACAAGACGCCGCAGGGCTCGAAATTAACAGTTGCCCGGTTGCCAATGGCCACCTGAAGTCCCGCCGGGCAACCTAAAAGCCGTGTCATTTTGCCCGGTTTGGCATGCACCTGGGACACCTACTGTTCAACTCTGAGCGGGGCCCCCCTCTCTATCTCTCTCTCTCTGTCACTCTCCGTCTTCGCCCGCCATCCGTGTCTGGGCAGCTGGGTCTCCGCTCTCCGGCCGCTCCTCATCTACCGGCACGGCCGGCCACCTTGGACATTCGCACTGCCACGGCCAGAACATCCTCAGCTGCCCTGCACATGCGCACAACCACGGCCTGCACATCCTCCCCCCTGCACATGCGCACTGCCCCGGCCTGCACATCCTCCCCCCTGCACATGCGCACTGCCACGGCCTGCACATCCTCAGCTGCCCTGCACATGCGCACTGCCCCGGCCTGCACATCCTCCCTCCTGCACATGCGCACTGCCACGGCCAGCACATCCTCCCTCCTGTACATGCGCACTGCCCCGGCCTGCACATCCTCGCCCCTGCACATCCTCCCCCCTGCACATGCGCACAACCACGGCCAGCACATCCTCCCCCCTGCACATGCGCACAACCACGGCCAGCACATCATCAGCCATCCTGCACATGCGCACTGCCACGGCAACGGATTGACGCCGGGCACTTTCTCCCTCCCTTTGCATTGTGGGAGATCTGGCCGCCATTGCTGTCTGGTCGCTGCCACGCTGCGACTGCTGAAACCCAACGCAGAATCACTCCCTGAAGCTGGAGTAACTCCCTGTAATAACTCTTGATTCTTGGTTTCCTGGTCCTCCAAAAACATTCCAAATGGAATTTAAACTGGAGGTGGTGGATGGTGGACTTAAGCAAAAACTAAATGTAGTTGCGCCTGGTTGGGTAACTATGTAGGGTGAGGACTATTCCATGCTTTAATTGTGCAGGGGAACTCCATGGAGCAGCCAGCTATCCAGAGATAGAAGAAATTGGATAGAGACCCTTCTTTAGACTCCCTCTGGTTTTAGTGTCTTTAGTTTAATTTAAAGATACAGCACGGAAACAGGCCCTTCGGCCCACCGAGTCCATGCCGACCACCGATCACCCGTACACTAGTTCTGTCCCACACATTAGCGACGTAAGTCGAGTGTTTTATTCTCTCACGTCCCAGTTACAACAATGAATTCCTTACTTGCAGCAGCACAACAGAATATGTAAACATAGTACTCTGTGAACAATGTTATAAACGAGAAAACAAAACTGTGTATATTTAAATATATATATGTGTGTGTGTGTGTGTAATATATATACACACACATAATTTCTATCGTACACACACACACAAGTTCTATCGTAAAGTATTGTGTATGTAGGAAGGAACAGCAGATGCTGGTTTAAACTGAAGATAGACACAAAAAGCTGGAGTAACGTTTGTAGCTGTAGTAAAGGCTGGAGACAGAATCTTTGGACGAAAGGAAAATATTACGTTTTGGGTTGGGTCTGATAAAGGTTCCTGCACACCTTTGGAATGTGGAAGGAAACACGAGCACCCGGAGGAAAACCCATGCGTTCAAAGGGAAAAGGAACGAACTCCATTTAGACAGCACCCATATTCAGGATCAATTCTGGGTCTCTGGCACTTTTAGGCAGGAACTTTATGGCCAATGTACTGCCCCATAGTCTTGAACTGAATTAAAACATACAGTAGCTGTAAAGGGGGACATAGCGTGATTTACAGATTTAAGACTGAAAATGGATAGGTTTTTTTTGTAACCAATGTTATCAACGTATAATTTATTTGTGTTGGAAAACAAAATATAGTGGCACAGCTGGTAGACTTGCTGCCTCACACGCCAGAGATCTGTGTTCGATCCTGTCCTCGGGCACTGTCTGTTGAATTTGCACATTCTACCTGCAAGCGTGTGAGTTACCTCCCACATTCCAAAGACGCATTGGCTTTGTAGGCTAACTTGTCCCTGTAAAATTGCCCCTAATGTGTAGGGAGTGGGTGAGAAAAGTGGGATAACAGAACTTGTGTGAATGGGTGGTAGACAAAAAAGCTGGAGAAACTCAGCGGGTGAGGCAGCATCTATGGAGCGAAGGAATAGGTGACGTTTTGGGTCGAGACCCTTCTTCAGACTGATGTCGGGGGGGGGCGGAGGTGGGAAAAAGAAAGGAAGATGCGGAGACAGTAGGCTGTGGGAGAGCTGGGAATGGGAGGGGAAGGAGGGAGAAAGCAAGGACTACCTGAAATTGAAGAAGCCAATGTTCATACCGCTGGAGTGTAAACTACCCAAGCGAAATATGAGGTGCTGTTCCTCCAATTTGCGATGGGCCTCACTCAGGCCCAGGAATTTGCGATGGGCCTCACTCAGGCCCAGGAATGAATGGGAGGGGGAGTTGAAGTGCTGAGCCACCGGGAGATCAGGTTGTTTATTGCAAACTGTGTGGAGGTGTTGTGTGAAGCGATCGCCAAGCCTGGGGTTGATCATACGCTGAATAATCCAACCACATTTTTGTTTGGAAGTGGAAAGAAATAATAGAAATTTTATTCATTGCAACGTGTAAAAAGAGTTGAGATACTGTATTATAATTTTGCTGCATGTCATTGTGGTATATATCATGTCTTGATTGGTGAATATGTTTGTGACTTTATTTGAAGCAGAAATAATATGTGAATGCTTCATTGAGCATACTTCCGACTGGTAACTACGCACTTCATCCAAGCACATTATCGCACGCGTCATACAAGCCGTCTTAAATGACGACCTAAACTGTAATTTGGCAAACTATAAAGCTGCCTAGGTTGCCCTGCTGGCAACAGAGAAAAAAGGTTAAGTGAGAGCCCTGTCAGGAGTGAGCCCTGTCCTCATGGAGCCATGTCCCCGCAAAACACCGAGATCATTGCACTCACAGCACTCCCTCCGAGTCCTCGCCAGTGCAGGCAGCACATCCATCTTGTTTTTCGGCGACCTCACATTCCCCACTGTGATGGAAGACAAATAACTTATACCTTCTTTTCTCCCGCGGTTCGGACAATCGAAATGATCGCAGTCGGGGAGATCAAAGCTCCCGCCGTCAGCAATCGGAGCGGTTGAAGCTCCTGCGGTTGGAGCTCCCGCATTCGATCCCTAACAAAGGGACCGCCAGCTCCAGGATGTTAAAGCCGCAGTGCAGATGGAGATATGAAAAAGTCGCCTTAAAAGTTAAGATTGTTCAGGGCTTGGACACGCTAGAGGCAGGAAACATATTCCCGACGTTGGGGGAGCCCAGAACCAGGGGCCACAGTTTAAGAATAAGGAGTAAACCATTTAGAACGGAGACGAGGAAACACTTTTTCTCACAGAGAGTGGTGAGTCTGTGGAATTCTCTGCCTCAGAGGGCGGTGGAGGCAGGTTCTCTGGATGCTTTCAAGAGAGAGCTAGATAGGGCTCTTAAAAATAGCGGAGTCAGGGGATATGGGGAGAAGGCAGGAACGGGATACTGATTGGGGATGATCAGCCATGATCACATTGAATGGTGGTGCTGGCTCGAAGGGCCAAATGGCTTACTCCTGCATCTATTGTCTATTTGTCCGTCTATTGTCCATCGAGGAAAGAGATGAAAAGGTTTCCCCCCCCCACCCCCCCCCATAATACAGAATCTAAAGTACACTAAATATATACAAGTAAACACAGACTAAAACAGCAAACGAAAAAAAAGATGTGTCAGGCTGTTGGCGCGGCTGCCATGTACGGCGCCAGCACTGGAGCCAGCATGTGTTCAGTGAATACAATCATTTCCATGAAGAAGAACAAGTATAAAAAAGAGGGATGAGTTCCAGGTAACCTGCAATTTTTGAATTGATTACATTAATACAAGTATGTTCAATTTTACAATAAAGATAGACACAAAAAGCTGGAGTAACTCTGCGGGACAGGCAGAATCTCTTGGAGAGAAGGAATGGGTGATGTTTCAGGGGTCTCGACCCTAAAAGGGTGCCGCCGGTCCCGCTGAGTTACTCCAGATTTTTGTGTCTATCTCTGGAGAACATGCTGCCTGAATAAAGATCCCAATCTGAAATGTCACCTATATGTGTCCCCCAGAGACGCTGAGTTACTCCAGCACTGTGTTTCTTTCCTGCATTTTAGGTGTCAAATTTCTGGAAACTACCCAAACCTTAGTTGGACTGTTGCAATTGCTATATATGGCATTCTAGTATGTGGGAGTCTCTAACCATAACTGTTGTAACACCAGCAGGAATGTATTCTATGATAACTTTGTATTATGTTCTATTTCATTTTTTCAGATATTGACAAACATTTAATATCCATTATGCAGATAACTACTGTAACATTTACAAGTTGTACACAATTCTTCCTTCACTTTAAACCTCCCACCATTAAATATAAACCTACTTCAGTCTAAAAATAGCTGATTAAAAATGAACACTAAAGTCCATGCCAGATTCAAAATCTGCACTTCCGTTGACAAATTGCTACTTTTTGTCTGATTGTGGAGAGCTAAACCTAAAATGAAACAAAACCTCAGTGCTTTTAAGAGAGATGGGAAGATATTTTAAAAAGGCACCCCTCATGCACCTTTTTTATGTACCCTTCGAGGTAGTCTTGCAGAATATTCCGTGACAATTTTATTAAACGTCATAACTATTAAGGACAATCTCTTCTTGAACACAAATGTCACCTGCAGTACAGAGTAGATATTAAACTATATCTTGAATTGCTGGAAATACTCAGCAAGTTGGACAGCATCAGTCAACAGGTCAACGATGATCCACCAAAACTCTCATGAAAGATTGCTCAACTAAGAAAACAAACGCTCTTTCCAAATTCGCAGCCTGATCTGCTGAATATATCCAAAACCTGGTTTTGTTTTTTTTTTAATTTCCAGCATGTTTAGTTTATTGATACAGTGCGGAAACAGTCTCTTCGGCCCATTGAGTCCGCGCCGACCAGCGATCCCCACACATTAACACTATTCTACACACACTAGGGCCAATTTACAATTTTACTAAGCCAATTAACCAACTAACCTGTACGTCTTTGGAGTGTGGGAGGAAACCAGAGCTCCCGGGGGAAACCCACCCAGCTCACAGGGAGAATGTACGAACTTCGTACAAATGGCACCCATTGAACCCTGGCGCTGTAAGGCAGCAACTCTACAGCTTCACCACCGTGAAAGCATCTGTAGCGCTTTGCTTTCAAAATGTGTCATTTTGTTCCATCTCCTGCAGGAAAGTCTTCATCAGGATGGAAATCCGAAAGTACCAGAAAGCGCAGGCGAATAAGCCTGCTTCTGGTTTCCAAGTGGTTTACAACAAACACGTTTTGACTTTGGATGACCTGGCCACACTTTATGGAGAAAACTGGCTGAACGACCAGGTCAGACAAGAAAACAAAAGTTATTTTTAAATTTTCATCTATGAAAATGTTTCTCACAAATCCACCAACTTGGTTTGTGATGTGATTGAGAGATTGAATGTGTAATTAAATCTGAGCTCTATCTAGATTAAAGAAAGGTTGTATTCTTGCAGGTAGCCACAAGCCACACCCTCACTCAATTCCCAGTGGTACATTACTGAGTGATACTCTTGGTTACTAGGCACACACGATTTAAGTAAGATGGTTCCACCGTGGCAGCTGGGAAATTCATATTCAAGTCATTAAATAAATGCTGGTATCACTACTGGTAATAGTAAAATTACTGCATTAGCTGATTCACTGTTGGATTCCCCCAATGGAATTGAGCATTTGAATGCTGCCTGGCCAAAATGTGGCTTTATACCTGCAGAACTGCTGTTTTTTTCAGCCTTCTTTCAGCCACTCATTTCATTGGCAATTACATGTGAGCAGTAAATGCCAGCCATTCCAACAACATCACGCTCAACTTTAAAAAGGGCAACTTATTGAACTCTACCAATAATTAGTGCATTTGTTATCTTGTAGGTAATAAACATGTACGGCGAACTGATTGTGGATGCAGTGCCAGATAAGGTGAGCGTATGAACAAAAGTACTAAAAGTGTGACCTTGGAGTGTTTTGTTTTATCATCATTTTGATGTCATGCTTCACCCATTTAATAACAAATGTTCATGGTCGTTTGTATCTGTTCAAGTTTATGACCTCGAATCATCTTGCTCATGCATCTGTAAAGGATGCCAAAAATGCCAATCAATATTGCCTCTTTGTTGCCTCAATTTGTTAAGCCAGAGAATGCAATGACAATCAGAAAAGCTGCAGGTGTTGGAATTCTGAAGTAAACACAGAAAATGTAAGAAATATTCATCAGGTCACACAGCACCTGGGGAACAAGATTATTTTGGTCTTCAAACTTAAACCTGCTTGTCTCTATGCTGCATGAACAGTTTTTCTGGTGTTTTTTGTTTTTAATTCAGTGAATTACCAATTTGTACAGATTAGTTCTAAACTGATTGATTTAACTTGGGCTCTTTGCTACTCTTAGATAGGAAACCAGCGTGTTTGTCTCTGTGATGGCTATCCAGCATTGCACATGTGGAGTTTTGGTGTGTGTTGGATTTATCTTTGTTGTGCAATCAGGTAACTAATACTCACATGCAGAATGGGCATTTGGGACAGCACCCTGGCATGGCTGTTGTCTCACTGATCCAGCAACCAGGGGTTTAATTCTGACCCGTGCTGCCGGTGTGGAACTTGCATTGCCTCCCTGTGACCATATGAGTTTCCTTCAGGTATTCTTGTTTCTCTCCACCTTCCAAAGATGCGCAGGTTGAAAGTTATATGTTCTGTGTATGATGTGGAACATGATATTAAATATAATGCTAGTAAGAGTGCTGTTATGATCTGTAGAAACAAAGAGGATAAATGTCTAAAATTTCCTGATTTTAAATTGTCTGACAATAATCTTAGTGTCTGTAATAAGGTAAAATATCTAGGGCATATTATTACAGAACAAATGACAGATGATGAGGATATCGATAGGCAATGACGCATGCTGTATGTACAGGCAAATATTCTCTTGCGTAAATTTGGAGCGTGTGCAGATGTGGTGAAGATGTCGCTATTTAGAGCATACTGCACACCCCTCTACACTGTGCACCTGTGGTCGAACTATGGAAAAACAAGTTTGCAGAGACTAAAGGTGGCATATAACGATGCCATGAGAACACTGCTAAGGAAACCTAGATGGTGTAGTGCCAGTAATATGTTAGTGGCTGCAGGAGTCAGTACTTCAGAAGCTATCCTAAGGAATCACATGTATAAATTCATTTGCAGGATAAATGACTAAAAATGTAATTATTGTGGCCTTGTCAAACCTAAGGGCTAGCACTACACGCTACGAATCCCAGCTGTGGAGACACTGGTATCCTTGTCTCGTTGTAGGACATTGATCATTCTTTTAATCTGGATTTTTAACTCGTGTATTGTGTTTTTTTAATATAAATTATGATGCTTTTATAAGTGATATACTAAGATTGTATATGTACTTTATGATATTTTTTTAATATGCAATGCATTTTTTTAATGTAATGTTGCCCCTTGTCTGGACCTCGAGTCCGTAATAAAGATGATTATTATTATTATTATTATTATTAATTCGCCATTCTAGATTATCCCTAGACCTGTAGCTGAGTGGCAGAATCTCTTAGGTGGAGGGAGGTTTTGATTGAAGAATAGTTTACAGGGAACATTAATGAGTAATGAGATTGATCTGAGCACCAGCAAATGCTCAATAGCCCAAAGTGGTCTCCATCTTGTAGAAATATAGATGTTTGGAGTGTGGTTGTCATTTAGCGGTGTCTTGAGAGGGAGAAAAATCTGGGGATTAGAGAATGTTGGTTATCAGTCAGAAAGGTTTCTTTTCATTAACTGCCTTTTGCCTTTCTAGGTTCACTTCTTCAATAGCTTCTTTTACAAACAGCTTCAAACTAAAGGATATAATGGAGTGAAGAGGTGGACTAAAAAGGTAGGTCTCAAGGAAGTGGGTAGGGCAGCAAGCTGCAGTTGTGTATTTTGCTAGAATGAATGTTTTAATGAATGCACGCTGTGATTCTAGACAGAATTAAAGGTTAAAGATTAAAGGTTATTTATTGGTCACATACACCTAGGTGTAGTGAAATGCTTCTTGCCAATGCAGCACATAAAGAAAGAATACAGA
Source organism: Amblyraja radiata (assembly GCF_010909765.2). NCBI lineage: Eukaryota > Metazoa > Chordata > Chondrichthyes > Rajiformes > Rajidae > Amblyraja > Amblyraja radiata. The sequence continues at coordinate 49,728,758 of NC_045968.1, read as the reverse complement.
CATAACATTAATAAGAGATTTAAACATAAAGAACATCCCCCCACAATGGCTCCCACCATGAGGGAAGGCACAAAGTCCAGTCCCCAACCCCAGTTCACCCATAGTCGAGCCAATTGAGGCCTCCACAGTTGCCTGGCCGTTCTCGCCGGGTGATGGTGCTCCGGCGTCGGGAGAATCCTCACAGCGGCTTGGGACACCTGGAACGGCCGCTTCCGTACTGGAGGCCGCGGCTTCCAAAGCCAACAAGGCCGCGCCGGTTGGAGCTCCACTACTGGCGATCTCGTCGCGAGATCCCAGGCTCCCGGTGTACAGTTCGGCGCCGCCGCCCGCAGCTGGTCGCTCCTCAGACCCGCAGCTCCGCGATGTTGTTCCCGGCGGTCTCAGCTCACCGGAGCTCCAGCGCGGCGACCCAGGCAAGGCATCGCCCGCTCCACGATAGCGCTCCAGCGCTGTGCCGCTGCCGAAGCCGTGGTTCTGGGCGGTCCCCGACAGGAAACGCCGCTCCAGGCCCGCTGGTAGGCCGCGAGGACGGGTCGAAACTGCAGCCCGGAGAAAAGCTGCCTCTCCGACCAGGTAGGGACCCTGAAAGGTAGTTTCCCCCTTCCCCCCCCCACCCCCCCACATAAAAAAGTCTAGAACTCCAGAAACAAAAACACTTTAACTAACTAAAAATTAAAAAAAAGATGAAAAGACAGACAGCTGCTGGCTGGGCAGCCGCGCACAGGTCAGCGCCCCCTGTTGACATCCAATAGACGACATATATTGTAGACTGCAATATCCACACCGCACCTCTGCATAAAAATACTGTTTTCCACTTGTGTGTTTCGAATTTTGCGTGATCATCGTCCTTGAAATATATCTTTGAACAAAATTGGAATGCCATCAGTATCGATAACCATACCAGGCACCTAAATATTAAATATGGTCCTGATCCAAATTAATCTTGTGAACTAAAACTGACCACTAGCGAGTAATCAGAAAATATAGATTTATACATTTGTTGTTACACAACCTAAACTAAACGGTTCTTGCGTCTACCACGTCCACATTCAAGATACCAGCTACTCTGTGTGAAAAATCTACCCATCAACTGGTTATTAAACTTACCTTAAACCTATGTCCTCTAGTTTTAGATACTGCTACCCTGGAAAACAGACACTAGCTATGATCAGCCATGATCATATTGAATGGCCTACTCCTGCACCTATTTTCTATGTTTCTATGTATGCTATCTATGTCTCTCATAGTTTTGTGCACCTCTTATCACCTCTCGGTCTCTTTTGCCCAGCCTATCCAATTTTTCATTATAACCCAATTCCGGCAAAATTCTTGTGAATCTTTTCCACACCTTCTCCAATTTAATCACATCCTTCCTGTAGTGAGTAGTCTGTAGAACAGAAGCTGGGAAGTGAAAATAAGCTACATTTCTTCCAGGTTCATTAATTTTTTTGTTTTGCTGCCATGGATAATATGAGTTGAATGTCTGCCTTTCTGTGTTGTAAATGATTATTCGATAAAGAATTCTAAATTTGTCAAACTTGCCTTTTACTTCATTTGGGTTTTTTTTCTAAGTGATCTGCCAGCGCACCTACATTTAACTTTTTTCTCACTCTCTCTCTCTTGTCCAGGTGGATTTATTCAGTAAAGCCCTATTACTAATCCCTATACATTTGGAAATTCATTGGTCACTATTAACAGTTGATCTACCAAATAGGAAAATTTGGCTTTACGATTCTCAAGGCATCCATTTTAATTCCTGTGTTCAGGTAAGAGAAATAATGTGAAGAATTTCTGATCCCATTTTTTAATCTTTTGTTCCTGAAGAGAGTGTCATTTGCTGGTATCTTGATCTGTGAATACTGATATGAGCCCCCTATATTGAGGTGTTTTATTTGTGAGCCCTGATCAGCTTCCATGGTGGAATAGTCTATCAAAGCATGATCATTAATCATTCAACCATGGAATTCAGTCTTCTCTTCACATGAAGTTTTGTAGATTACCAGATGTCAACCACGACAAAGCCCTGTCAACTTGTATTTTGTCATCATTTTCTAATCCAGTTGATGAAGCCAGGTATAACAATCGCACTGTAATCAATGTATACAATATCGACTTGGGTCAGAGCCTTCCTTCCTACATAGCATTGTAAAATCCCAGAATTCTCCAAGGTATCTACTAGGTTGGAAAATGGTTAAAGGTAGATCTAATTTGATAAAAGACTGCCCAGCTATTTGGCTGCAGAAAGTACAATTACATTTGTGCAATACAAATATAGTCTGGAATGCATTTTGTTCCACCATCTACATTAAATTGTGGAATGATCAGAAAACATTGCGTTAGGTCAAATAAATCTTATTTTTGTATTGTAAGTTGCCATGTACGAACAACGAACTAAAGAATGAGTAAGTGATCCACCAAAGAGAATGGGGGGTATACAGGCAGATAAGAGTTGGTCATGGTATCAAGTTCGGCACAGACATTGTGGCCCTGGGATTTACAGTGTGTGTTCAAAGAGGCAGATAAAAAAATCTGTGCTGTGTTTTATAGGCACAGTGCTATGAATTTTCAACCTGTGAGAACTGCTGCACACAAAGGTCTCACGCGAAAGAAAGTAGAGAGAGGACTTGCTGATTGAGAAAACAAAATATTTTGTAATTACAGAATCTGGGCCACTTATTTCTTTGTGTAGGAAGGAACTGCAGATGCTGGTTTAAACCGAAGAGACACAAAATGTTGGAGTAACTCAGGGGGAAAGGCAATATCTCTGGAGAGAAGGAATGAGTGATGTTTCAGGTCAGACTGAGAGTCGGGAGGGGGAGATACAGAGATAAGGAAGTGTAGGGTGTGAGAACGTGACATCATAGGGGGTGGAGATCAAGTAAAATGTAGAATAGATCATTGTTTGTTAGGAGAAGGTAACAACAAAGCAAACATAAAATGTAATCAGGGACGGTCTGAGAACTGGGAAGGGGATGGATGGAGAGCGAGGGAAAGCAAGGGTTACTTGAAGTTGGAGAAGTCAATATACCGCTGGGGTGTAAGCTATCCAAGCGAAATATGAGGTGCTGTTCCTCCAATTTGTACTGGACCTCACTCTGACAATGGAGGAGGCCCAGGACAGAAAGGTCAGTGTGGGAATGGGAGGGGGAGAGCAACCGGGAGATCATGTAGGATTAGGCCGACTGAGCGAGGTGTTCAGCGAAACGATCGCCGAGCCTGCGCTGTCTACCACTTATTTCTTTTATCCATTTCTGTGTATCTTCAATTAGCCATTTGATCTTTATGGCTGCAGTGTTTACATGTTTAGTTTTACTGGTAAAAAGCCGGTAAATTATAGAGTTGTGTCCTTGAATGCAAACCACAGTTGAAGGAATTGGGAGAGATAGAATTCGTGCAAGGAAGTGGTGCCCAGGAAAAGGATCAGCAAAGATTTTATCGAGTGGAGTAAGGGCGTGAATAGCCTACTCCTGCTTTGATATCTAGCATTTCTGCAAACGACTAGGATGCCAAATGGCATGCTGACCTTTATTGTGGAGGAGGGAGTATTAATACCAAGATAAGGCGTTGACGATTTCCTTACTTGGAAGGTTGTGAGTCTTTGGCATTATCAGTCTAGAGGGCTGAAGCCATTAAGTGTATTCAAGGCTGGTATAGATGGATCTATGGACTTTTGATTAGATTTAGATAGTAGTAATTAAGAGCTGAGGGGTTTAGGCAGGAATACAGATATACTAGATCTCATTGAATGACAGACCAGGCTAGAAACTTATTGATGAAGTATCTAAGAAATCAGAATCTTGCCTGGTTAGTGGTGTTAACAGCTCCTGGCATAGTTTTCCCATTTTGTTCCATTGTATAATTCTTAGAAAAAACAGAGTGCAGCCAGATAAGCCAGGCGGGCAACAGTAAGAATAGGGAATCAGTTGAACAGTACAGGTAGTGCTGGAAACCTGAAATAATATTCACGATGGTCAAAGTTATCATCTTTTTACATTTTTCATATTCATTATTTCAATGCTGCCCACAATTAGCCTTGTCTTGAAGAGGAACATTGAGTAAGTATAGGATGGAGAAACAAAAAAAAAAAGGTTATATTAAAAAAATGACACAAAGTGCTGGAGTAACTCAGCAGGTCAGGCAGCATCCATGAAGAACATATATCGGCGATGTTTCGGGTCGAGACTCTACTTTAGAATGAAAGTTGTTCTGAATAGAATGCATTGAGTAGAAACGACTCTGGATGACTGATGTATAAATCAGAGGAAATTGGAGGAAGTGAGATTTGTCCTATTTCCCACAGCTAAGTCTCCTTGAATTTGATAGTTTGTCTTGTAAAATGTGAAGTGAGATTGTGAGGAAGGAGATTGGGACCAGGGGTATTTCCTTTAATGCCTGTGCATGGAACAAAAATGCAACTGTTATCAGATGAGAGCACTAAACACTCGTAGAATATTATTTGACAATTAATTGAAAATAATTCAGAATGTCCATGTTTATTCATCTCCATTCCTGAGAGGCAGGCAGAGTATCATGTATTTCTGTTACACAAGCACTGCCTCAGAGCCAAGATTGTTCTGCAATATTTGTGTATTTCAGTTGAAGCCTCCCTGCCTCTGGAATGACTTCTTTGAAATCCTGCTCAGCAGTTTCACATCAAACTGGTACAACATTGCACCACAACCAACATCTAGTTTACGGTGAAGGGGAAAAGATTTAATAGGAATCTGAGGGGTAGCATTCACACAAAGAGTGGTGGGTGTATGGAACAAGTGGCCTATAGGAGGTAGTTCAAGCTGGGACTATCCCAACTGTCAACAGTTAGACAGATACATGGCTAGGACCGGTTTGGAGGGATATGGAACTGGTGTGTCGCTGGACAAGTTGGCCGGTGTGGGCAAGTTGGGTCGAAGGGCCTCTTTCCCGCTGTATCATTTTATGAATCTATGAGACGCATTGCAATCCACATATATAATCTGCTTATAATGTCTTGCCAATGACACCTCAGCAGGCACATTGTTGTAATGAGATTTTCCTCGATATATTTAAATTAAAATAATATTCTGGGAACTACTGTGGAATACTGAAGTCATTCTCAGATGGATAGTCTGAAGAAGGGTCTCGACCCGAAACGTCACCCATTCCTTCTCTCCATAGATGCTCCCTCACCTGCTCAGTTTCTGCAGCATTTTGTGTCTACCATCGATTTTATATAGCATCTGCAGTTCTTTCTCACACACAGGATGTTTTTATCTTGGAAAATAAATACTTTAAAAAGTTAGCATTTAGAAACATAGAAAATAGGTGCAGGAGTAGGCCATTCAGCCCTTCGAGCCTGCACCGCCATTCAATATGATCATGGCTGATCATCCCTGGCTAAAAATACCCAGTATCTTGATGAATAATTGAATAATTGAACCATACTTTGGGTTTTAATTCCTTTGTCTCTACTGAGAGAAAGATGCTAAAGAATAACGGGCACCTCTCCCAGCCAGATGCACGTGGGACAGTCAAAGACTTGTCCCACCCTGGCCGTTGAAAGCGCGCACCACCAGACTCGGGAACAGCTTCTTCCCCTGTTATCAGACTTCTGAACGGTCCTTTCATTAGCTATGGCACTGTCCGATTCACCACTGCATCATTGCGGACATTGGAATTTGTCTATGGAACAGTTGCACTACAATGCTGAGAACTATATTCTGCACTTCATCTTACAATACAATACAATACAAATTTATTGTCATTTGAGCCCCAGTGAGACTCAAACGAAATTTTGTTTCCACAGCCATACAAACAAAAACAATGTCCTACAGACATACACACAATTAAGTTCACACAAACATCCATCACAGTGAACCCACTGTGATGGAAGGCAAAAGTCTTTTCTCTCCCCTGCTCTCCATGTCTCTCCCGATGTCCAAGCCCCAGGCGGGCGATGCTAAGTCCCACGGCCATTTTAGGCCGTGCCGGGCGATTTACGGCCCCGCTCCCGGTCTAGAAGTCTCGAAGTTGGAGCCCCCGGCGGGCGCTGGAATGTCCCACGGCCATGAAGCCATGCCGGGTGATGTACTTCCCCGCTCCGGGTCGTTCCAACCCCGCGACACGGGCTGGAGAAGTCGCGTTGCGGGAGCTCCGGGAAGCGGTCTCTCTCTCACTCCCCCCAGACCCGCGAGCTCCCGATGTCCCGACAGTCCACCGGACCTGCGGCTGCGTTGCTGGAGCCTCCGAGCCCCAGGAGTCGAGTCGCAGCAGCGAGTCACCACCGCTCCCCACGTTCCGAGGCCGGCCAGCCCCACGATGGTGAGTAGTCCGCAGCGCAGTCTCCCGAGCCCCCGGGTCGTTCAGGTTGGAGGCCGCTCCACGGTGCTAGGCCCCAACGACAACGGAGACCCGACAGGGAAAAGGTCGGGTCTCCCGGACAGGGAAGAGATTTAAAACGGTTTCCCCCTCCCCCCCCGCCCCCCACATATACACATTTAAAAACCAGTATTTAAAAAACACCAAACACTACATTTAACTAGACAAAAAATAAAAAAAGACAGACAGGCTGTAGGAGCCGCTGCAACGAGTCGCGCCGCGCCTTTGTTCTACTTGAGTTTGACTTGATTGTATTTCTGTATAGTATTATCTGATCTGATTGGATAGCATGCAAAAAAAAGCTTTTCACTGTACCTCAGTGCATGCAACAATTATATAACCTACATCTAAACCTCTTCCGGAGTTACAATAAGATTGACGATGAGTTTGTTTTTGATTTATTGCACTGTGGCTTGAAATTACAATTGTAAAATGGTCACTGTTTAGCTTATTTCTTTGCCTCTTTCTTTTGGTTTGTAGAACATTCTTAAATATTTAAAGACAGAAGCTGGTGAGCGAAATTGCCCGACATTCCTGGAAGGGTGGAAAGCTTTCGCCACAATGGTAAGGTTTAGCCAGGCTGATATGCTTCAACGTTTCAAAAAAGGTGTTGCAGGTGTCCCCCCAGCAAAGGAAAATGTAGCCAAGAATGTGCATGGGCTAAAATTGATGGGGCATTATTAGAAAGGCTAATTGCATTTAAAGTGGATATATCATTTGCTATAGATATTGTGCATTCTTGATTGCTGTAGGAGAAAATTGCAGTGGCTCTGGTCACAACCTTCCAAACTCTGGTCTGCACATATTCACACCCAGTTGTTTTCTCACATTCCCAGTTCTAATGGTCATTGGTCTGTCTTTGTGTGTGCTGCCTACCCTGCTGAGTTCTTCAGGGGTTCCTGTTTTGTTCCAGCAAGACACCCTTACTTTTTTGCAGGCCTTGTAGTAAAGGCTAAGCATCCCCCCCACCCCCAAATTGCTTGTTTAACTTGCATATTCTAAAACATTTTTTCTACAAATTCTATTATTTCCTTTTATTCCCTCAAAATGCATACTTGTAGATTTAGAAACATAGAAATTAGGTGCAGGAGTAGGCCATTCGGCCCTTCGAGCCATTCAATATGATCATGGCTGATCATCCAACTCAGTTTCCCGTACCTGCCTTCTCTCCATACCCTCTGATCCCCTTAGCCACAAGGGCCACATCTAACTCCCTCTTAAATATAGCCAATGAACTGGCCTCGACTACCCTCTGTGGCAGAGAGTTCCAGAGATTCACCACTCTCTGTGTGAAAAAAAGTTCTTCTCATCTCGGTTTTAAAGGATTTCCCCCTTATCCTTAAGCTGTGACCCCTTGTCCTGGACTTCCCCAACATCGGGAGCAATCTTCCTGCATCTAGCCTGTCCAACCCCTTAAGAATTTTGTAAGTTTCTATAAGATCCCCTCTCAATCTCCTAAATTCTAGAGAGTATAAACCAAGTCTATCCAGTCTTTCTTCATAAGACAGTCCTGACATCCCAGGAATCAGTCTGGTGAACCTTCTCTGCACTCCCTCCATGGCAATAATGTCCTTCCTCAGATTTGGAGACCAAAACTGTACGCAATACTCCAGGTGTGGTCTCACCAAGACCCTGTACAACTGCAGTAGAACCTCCCTGCTCCTATACTCAAATCCTTTTGCTATGAAAGCTAACATACCATTCGCTTTCTTCACTGCCTGCTGCACCTGCATGCCCACTTTCAATGACTGGTGTACCATGACACCCAGGTCTCGCTGCATCTCCCCTTTTCCTAGTCGGCCACCATTTAGATACAGGTGCACAACCTTTTATCCGAAGATCCAAATAACGAAAACCTCCGAATAGCGGACATTTTTTCGGTCCTTGAAGAAAGGTCCTTGAAAACGTTCACCGAGGGCGGCCCGCAGAGGTGACAGCGGAACCTCCGGTCGGTCCTCGAAGAAAGGGGAACTAAATCCCCATTCATAAAAGAGAAGGTGAGGGTATATTGTGCGGGAGGGTTAATAATTGACAATATGCTGCTGCCTGCCCGCTGAGTTAAAAAGTTCCCACGGTAGACTCACGATACACAGTGTATCGTGAGTCTTGCGTGGGAACTTTTTAACTCAGCGGGCAGGCAGCAGCAGATTGTCGCTCGCTTCAGTTTCACCCCACCTACACCCCTCTGCTTCCCGGCCATGTGTGTGACCCCTTCCCTCCCCTCTGCACCGGCGCGGGGGCTTTGCACTGTCTTCAAGTCGGCGATTGCAGCAGGACAGTGACAGTCACCGGAGACGTCAGGACCAACGGGACACCGACCCCCAGGCCCACTGCAAGCACGGAGATCCCAGAGACCCACAGCCAGCAGCAGCCCAGCCCAGCCCCGCTCCAACTACAGAGGAACCTGGGTTGCGGATGACGGGGCGCAGCTCGGGGCGTCGTAGGGGCCCATCGGGGAGCGGGTTCCTGTTGGTCTTGACGTCTCCGGCCACCTGCCATCCTCCGGGAACTGTACCGCCCTTGCAGGAGAGTGGGGTTGTTTGCTGTTGCAGAGGGAGGGGGCAAGGGCGGTACAGTTCCCAGTCTCAGCTCCAGTCCAGGGGGGTCTCATCGGGACACCGACCCCCAGGCCCACTGCGAGCACGGAGATCCCAGAGACCCACAGCCAGCAGCAACTCCAGCCCAGCCCCGCTCCAACTCCAGAGGAACACGTAGGGGCAGAAGCTGATGGTGTGCAAGGTACGTCTTGTTCTTGGGGTGGCGGATAAGGGGGCGCAGCTCGGGCTGTGGGCAAACAGCCACTTGTCGCCGTAGCGGCCCATTAGGGAGCGGATTCCTCTGGAGTTGGAGGGGGAGGGGGGTATTGTGCTGTTTGATCGCCCCCTGCTATCCCAGGGACAGGGAGACACAGCGGCTTTTTAGACTGGTGGGCAATCACTTCCAAAGTTCTGCCCACACAGTCAGTACACCTCTCCTACACTACATTTCATACAAACATTTATTCTGCAAGAAAAAACTACATTGAAGACTCAAACTCGCGACCGAGTTTACTGCCGGGATCAAGGCGCAAACTCGCGACCTTGCGGATATGAGCCGAGCACTCTACCACTGAGCCAGCCATTAAAATCTACGCTAAAAAAATTCCATTCCGAAGACCGACAAATTCTGAATTACGAAAAGTGTCTGGTCCCAAGGCTTTCGGATAAAAGGTTGTGCACCTGTAATAGTCTGCTTTCCTGTTTTTGCCACCAAAATGGATAACCTCACATTTATCCACATTATACTGCATCTGCCAAACATTTGCCCACTCACCCAGCCTATCCAAGTCACCTTGCAGTCTCCTAGCATCCTCCTCACAGCTAACACTGCCCCCCAGCTTAGTGTCATCCGCAAACTTGGAGATATTGCCTTCAATTCCCTCATCCAGATCATTAATATATATTGTAAATAGCTGGGGTCCCAGCACTGAGCCTTGCGGTACCCCACTAGTCACTGCCTGCCATTGTGAAAAGGACCCGTTTACTCCTACTATTTGCTTCCTGTTTGCCAGCCAGTTCTCTATCCACATCAATACTGAACCCCCAATGCCGTGTGCTTTAAGTTTGTATACTAATCTCTTATGTGGGACCTTGTCGAAAGCCTTCTGGAAGTCCAGATACACCACATCCACTGGTTCTCCCCTATCCACGCTACTAGTTACATCCTCGAAAAATTCTATAAGATTCGTCAGACATGATTTACCTTTTGTAAATCCATGCTGACTTTGTCCAATGATTTCACCACTTTCCAAATGTGCTGCTATCCCATCTTTAATAACTGACTCTAGCAGTTTCCCCACTACCGATGTTAGACTAACTGGTCTGTAATTCCCCGTTTTCTCTCTCCCTCCCTTCTTAAAAAGTGGGGTTACGTTTGCTACCCGCCAATCCTCAGGAACTACTCCAGAATCTAAAGAGTTTTGAAAGATTATTACTAATGCATCCACTATTTCTGGAGCTACTTCCTTAAGTACTCTGGGATGCAGCCTATCTGGCCCTGGGGATTTATCGGCCTTTAATCCATTCAATTTACCCAACACCACTTCCCGGCTAACCTGGATTTCACTCAATTCCTCCAACTCCTTTGACCCGCGGTCCCCTGCTATTTCCGGCAGATTATTTATGTCTTCCTTAGTGAAGACGGAACCAAAGTAGTTATTCAATTGGTCCGCCATATCCTTGTTCCCCATGATCAACTCACCTGTTTCTGACTGCAAGGGATCTACATTTGTTTTAACTAATCTCTTTCTTTTCACATATCTATAAAAACATTTGCAGTCAGTTTTTATGTTCCCTGCCAGTTTTCTTTCATAATCTATTTTTCCTTTCCTAATTAAGCCCTTTGTCCTCCTCTGCTCTGAATTTCTCCCAGTCCTCCGGTATGCTGCTTTTTCTGGCTAGTTTGTACGCATCATCCTTCACTTTGATACTATCCCTGATTTCCCTTGTTAACCACGGATGCACTACCTTCCCTGATTTATTCTTTTGCCAAACTGGGATGAACAATTTTTGTAGTTCATCCATGCAGTCTTTAAATGTCTTCCATTGCATATCCACCGTCAACCCTTTTAGAATTAATTGCCAGTCAATCTTGGCCAATTCACGTCTCATACCCTCAAAGTTACCTTTCTTTAAGTTCAGAACCATTGTTTCTGAATTAACAATGTCACTCTCCATCCTAATGAAGAACTCAACCATATTATGGTCACTCTTGCCCAAGGGAGCACGTACAACAAGACTGCTAACTAACCCTTCCTCATTACTCAATACCCAGTCTAAAATAGCCTGCTCTCTCGTTGGTTCCTCTACATGTTGATTTAGATAACTATCCCGCATACATTCCAAGAAATCCTCTTCCTCAGCACCCCTGCCAATTTGATTCACCCAATCTATATGTAGATTGAAGTCACCCATTATAACGGTTTGTCCATTCTGTGTTTCATTTACCTCCTGTTTCACTCATTTAAAATCATTTTTGTAAACTCTCCCTCTTCCTCACAACTCACTTACACATGGGGTATTATACCATGCCAATAGCCAAGGTATTTCAGATACACATTGAATTGTACACAGGTGTCTAGTAAAGACTAAGGTTTCTGGAATTTTGTCTTCATATCCTTTTGGGGGGTGAAGTGTTTTCTATGTTATACACCAGATAAATGCTGCCATTAGTAAACTTTGTAGTCCCAAGAGTCAAGTCATATGTACTTTTAACACAATAATAAACATATTTGCTGCAGCTTTATAGACCCATTAATGGCATAACACACAAATAATCAATAGTACAATAAATTAATAATCAGCAATATCCCTAAATTGTTCTGCAGTTTGTAGTGCTTGAAACTTTGTCAGTCTGTATAGATTTGTTCATTTCAATTTTTGCTATGAAAAATACATTTTGTTATCAAGTATACTGCACACTGCATATTATTATGTTATATTACATAACCTGAATCTGAAAGATTAATTTTAGAGACTGCTTTCGGTAGAAAAAAGGCTGGTTTAAACTTTAGTTGGACAATGTGCATTGTAGATGTCATATACAGCTGGAGCTGACTTTAAACCTCTTAACCTCATAGGCACATTAGAAATGGAAACTAAATTGTCAGGAGTGGTGGAAGGTTCAGAACATCTTTAAATGGACTGTTGTTTTATTTATCTATGCCTTTGTTCTTCTTCCCTAGTGCATTCCTCAACAAAAAAATGATAGCGACTGTGGTGTGTTTGTGCTTCAGGTAGGATGACTCTCCACCTTCCCTGATTTAATTGTGTGGTTGAAATGTCATGAAACCTAATGACTAACAAAATGTTCAAATTGCCTTCTAAACAATCCTGCCAGCAGTATTATATCTCCAGATTGTTTTAGACTTCACACACCAAAGAGCAGATTAATCTTGTCATAAATTTTATAACCCCTACACTGTTCAGGAGCCAGTATCTTTGTATCTTAAGTGAATAGTAGGGCAGAAAAACAAGCCAAAATTAGATCACAGAGAGAGAAATTGATCTGGTCTAATTGTTATTCTAGACTTGTAATGGACTTCCTGAATCATTTTCATATAGGATTGGTTCCTAACTACTGGTACCAGTTTCTATTTCCAAACATTAAGAGAATAGAGAGTTTAATTTAATATTGCCGGATCAGAACTTTCAGAACATCTCCAAACATTCCACGTAAAATATCCCACTTTACTGTGACTTGAGGGATAGGCGGTGGAAATCCAAAATAAATTATAGGCTGTTTTAATGTTTTTTGTTTCGTGTTTTTGTAATTCAAGAAACTATTATATTGCCATATATGTCCAAATATGTTCTTAGCATTATAAGAAATCAATCTTGAAATGCCTGGAATCTAGCATAAAATGCACCGGTCCATCAGAATCTGAAACGGCAAAATAGTGCTTAACAACAGTGATGATGTGCTGTGTGGTTATCTATCTATCTATCTATCTATATTACTAAAAGTCTGTTCTTGACCGGTTTTGGCCATCTGTGCTGCGATTTCCGAGAGAACGCCGCGACCTACGGCCGTCATTTTTGGCCACCTTGCTCAGAGCCCCCCTCCGCCGCATGTGTGCCGAGGATTTTTCCCGTCGATTAAAAATGACAGAGATATTAATGTTTTTACAAAATTCCCCATTCTCTCTGCTGCCCCCGCTGGCGGCAGGGGGGAGGGACTATAAAACCAGGAAGTGGTGTGCCACACAGTCTCTTCAAGATGGAGGAAGGCAGAGGGTCACGTTTCTCTGAGCTGTGAAAACACTGAACACATGTTTACTCAAATGTAAGTGCCCTTAGTGGTTCTAAAATGCTTGCAGAATGTGTCTATTGGTTCTAAAGCTTGCAAAATGTGTCTCTATTGGTTCTAAAGCTTGCAAAAAAATGTCTATTGGTTCTAAAGCTTGCAAAAAGAGTCTCTATTGGTTCTAAAGCTTGCAAAAAGTGTCTATTGGTTCTAAAGCTTGCAAAAAAATGTCTATTGGTTCTAAAGCTTGCAAAAAATGTCTATTGGTTCTAAAGCTTGCAAAAAAATGTCCATTGGTTCTAAAGCTTGCAAAAAAAATGTCCATTGGTTCTAAAGCTTGCAAAAAATGTCTATTGGTTCTAAAGCTTGCAAAAAGTGTCTCTATTGGTTCTAAAGCTTGCAGAAAGTGTCTCTATTGGTTCTAAAGCTTGCAAAAATATGTCTATTGGTCCTAAAGCTGGCAAAAATATACCTCTATTGGTTCTAAGCTGGCAGAAATATGTCTATAGATTCTAAAGCTTGCAAAAAAAATGTCTATTGGTTCTAAAGCTTGCAAAAAATGTCTATTGGTTCTAAAGCTTGCAAAACGTGTCTATTGGTTCTAAAGCTTGCAAAAAAATGTCCATTGGTTCTAAAGCTTGCAAAAAATGTCTATTGGTTCTAAAGCTTACAAAAAAAATGTCTATTGGTTCTAAAATGGTTCATACTAGCGCTCCAGAAAGCCCCTCCCCCTCCCCCTCTCCCCTGGTTGGCTTGGCTTGGGTGTGTCTTGAAATTGAAAGGCACTACTTACTGCAAATGGTGGCATGAAGTTGAAAGGCACTATTACTGCAAATGGTGGCTTGGTTGCTTTGGCTTGAAGTTGAAAGGCACTACTTACTGCAAATGGTGGCTTGGGTGTGGCTTGAAGTTGAAAGACACCACTTACTGCAAATGGTGGCATGAAGTTGAAAGGCACTACTTACAGCAAATGGTGGATTGGTTGCTTTGGTTTGAAGTTGAAAGGCACTACTTACTGCAAATGGTGGCTTGGGAGCTTTGACTTGAAGTTGAAAGGCACTACTTACTGCAAATGGTGGCTTGGGTGTGGCTTGAAGTTGAAAGACACCACTTACTGCAAATGGTGGCATGAAGTTGAAAGGCACTACTTACAGCAAATGGTGGATTGGTTGCTTTGGTTTGAAGTTGAAAGGCACTACTTACTGCAAATGGTGGCTTGGGAGCTTTGACTTGAAGTTGCAAGGCACTACTTCCTGCAAATGATGGCTTGGGTGTGGCTTGAAGTTGAAAGGCACTACTTACTGCAAATGGGGGGCGTGGGTGCATTGGCTTGAAGTTGAAAGACACTACTTACTGCAAATGGTGGCTTGAAGTTGAAAGGCACTACTTACTGCAAATTGTGGCTTGAAGTTGAAAGGCACTACTTACTGCAAATGGTGGCATGAAGTTGAAAGGCACTACTTACTGCAAATGGTGGCTTGGTTGCTTTGGCTTGAAGTTGAAAGGCACTACTTACTGCAAATGGGGGGCGTGGGTGCATTGGCTTGAAGTTGAAAGGCACTACTTACTGCAAATGGTGGCTTGAAGTTGAAAGGCACCACTTACTGCAAATTGTGGCTTGAAGTTGAAAGGCACTACTTACTGCAAATGGTGGCATGAAGTTGAAAGGCACTACTTACTGCAAATGGTGGCTTGGGTGTGGCTTGAAGTTGAAAGGCATTACTTACTGCAAATGGGGGGCGTGGGTGCATTGGCTTGAAGTTGAAAGACACTACTTACTGCAAATGGTGGCTTGAAGTTGAAAGGCACTACTTACTGCAAATTGTGGCATGAAGTTGAAAGGCACTACTTACTGCAAATGGTGGCATGAAGTTGAAAGGCACTACTTACTGCAAATGGTGGCTTGGTTGCTTTGGCTTGAAGTTGAAAGGCACTACTTACTGCAAATGATGGCTTGGGTGTGGCTTGAAGTTGAAAGACACCACTTACTGCAAATGGTGGCATGAAGTTGAAAGGCACTACTTACTGCAAATGGAGGCTTGGGAGCTTTGGCTTGAAGTTGAAAGACACTATTACTGCAAATGGTGGCTTGGTTGCTTTGGCTTGAAGTTGAAAGGCACTATTAACTGCAAATGGTGGCTTGGGTGTGGCTTGAAGTTGAAAGACACCACTTACTGCAAATGGTGGCTTGAAGTTGAAAGGCACTACTTACTACAAATGGTGGATTGGTTGCTTTGGCTTTTTTTTGGCAATCTTACTCAGTCCCCCTCCGCTGAGCAGATGCAGAGAATTCTTCCCATCAATGAAAAATAAAAGTGTTATTAGTTTTTTTTTTTAAATGTTGAGAATCTCTCTCCTGTCAATCACTCCATGAAAGCCACAACTTTTCCGGTGGGGGGGGGGGGAGGGGTTATAAAACCCGGAAATGTGGGTGTGGCTCAGTCTCTGCAAGATGGAGGAGGGAGAGGTCACGACTTGCTGTCTTTAGTGGCTTTGCACCCTACTTCAAATGGTATGAAACTGCACTTGAATTTGGTGGCCTTGCACCCTGCTAGAAGTGGTAAGAAACCCTGCTTGAAATAGAATTTCAAGGATTAGCCGTGAGTCAACTACCAGCCGTGAGTGAGTTGCCAGCACAACAGGCTTGATTGACTGAGACGCCAGCCCAAGAATCCATTTGGCGCACAATTTGCATACTAGCCCTCTGGAAACCTGTCCCTTCAGCCCACAACACCCATACTAGCGCTCCAGAAAGCCCCCCCCCCCCCCCCCCCAACTGACCACCAATATTAGAATTGGTGGAGAGGTGGAATATTGCGTTGGATGACCAGCCCTCCTGTGTGATGCTGGGACCCACTTAGTCTAGTTTTTCCTATAAATAAGAAGATCCGAGGTAACTGGATTTTCCTCGCATTAGCACTTATCAAGTATTAAGGTGCCAAATATGGGTTCTGAGCAAGAATCTTTAGCATTTTAGAAAGCTTGTAAAGCTACCAAATAACACTGTCAACCGTGCCATCTGGGCCTGAGTTATGCCAGAGACCTGGCCAAAATTCTTCCCTCCACTAATACAGGCCAAATTAAAAAATTGTGATTCATTTACTTTATTGCTGTATACAAAATCATCAACATATTATTAAATTATAGATATTGGGGGGAAATGGAACAAGTGTTCAATTTGCGTAAATATCTACTGTTAATTTCCCTTGTCCTGCCAATATTTCGAAGCATAATTTGTATGTTTTTGATATCTTTTCAATACAGTAACACAGTTTCCATTGTCCTTCTAGTACTGCAAGTGCCTGGCTCTAGGAAGACCTTTTCAGTTTTCTCAAAAAGACATGCCTGAAGTAAGAAAATTAATCTACAGAGAACTGTGTGAGTGCAAGCTTATGGAGTAGGCAAGCAGGATGAAGCTGACTGAAACTCCTCACAGGAAATTGCATTCCAGCAGATGGATGTGGCCAAAGTGGTTTGTAATATCTGGAAGGTGAAGAGGGACGAGACGGGAAGGGAGCGCTGAAGGACCAGTGCAGTGTTTACCTCCTTTCCAGGTGTGTGCATGGCCCAAGCATCTCCAGATTTGATAAAAGCACAACTTTGCTTGATTGCCCTGTTGCTGACAAATTGCATGTAGCAGTAGACTAAATGTAGACTTCCTTACAGGCTCCATATTCTGAGAACCTCTGAGTAAAGGAAGTAGTAAAAGTTACATTAACCTAGCAGGGAGAAAACTGAAGTCTTAGTGTAGAAATTGTCCCAGGTATTAATAAGTGAGAGACCCTCTTCATATCCACGGGGGAGATTTTTGCTGTTTCCATGGATGTTTAATGGCCATTAGGTCATTGTGTTGAGCTGCAGCATGTTTAAAAGTGAAAATAGTTTCATTCAAAAAGCAGTCATTCTGCAATCAATGCTGTAACTCTAACTTGTTTAAGCCAAACCAATTTCCTATTTAATTTTTCACATACATGTACAATAGGTTCCTCTGTGAAGCATTGTTGCTTCTCCATTGCAAGTGTGAAACATTGGAATGATTTTGCTGTGATGAATAATAATCCATTCTCAAAATTGATGTGTACATCTGCCTGGCTCAGTAATGATGGAAAATCCATCCTCTTTCTGACTAAAAGTATTGTTTTGTTGCATCTTACTTCTACTAATTTGGACGGATTACTCTGAAAGGTGAAGGAGCACATAGGGCATAGCCAGTCATTGCAAACCAGGATATAGTAAACTTAACTGTATTTTTTTAATTGAGTATTTGAAAGTGAACATTACTGGCAAGATTAGCATGCATCCTCCTCGGGTTGACTGAAGTAGGAAGAAGCTGGCCGCGTTGTACTGGTAGCAGTTTGATAAACTGAGGGCCTTTGAATCATCTCCAGCGGTACACAACTACTGTTGTGCACAAGGCATACTAGACAAGGACATGATGGACGTTTTGTTTTCAAGAATAATCAAGAACTTTCATCCTTATTTCAGGGATTGAAATAAAAATGAAGTCTAATTCCTAAACTGCCATAGTGGGATTTGATCATAGAATTTTTAGTCCATTACACTGCAGTCTTCTGCCTACTTTAATAATTCCATTTTCCCTTTTAATACATTTTATAGTTTGACATCAAATTATGTGAGATGTAACTTAAAACTGGCTGATTGATATAAACGTTTATTGATATCCTAGTTAAGAATTATAGGAATTGAGTGAAGTGTGTGAGAATCATTTTAAACAATGGTCACTTTGAAAATAGTGCAAAGTGTCATCTGCTATCATCCTACTGTGTTGAGAATTGATATTGCGCCTAGGTTTCAGATTTTCTAAAACCTGATTATTTTATTAATTATGTCATCTTTTCAAAATTGTGTTCAATCATACACTCAGTGTCATACACTCAATATCTGCACTGTATCTCTAGGATTCAAAATATTGTTTTCATATTCAAATGCTTTGTAACAATCAATTCTTTCAATTGTTTAAGGATTAAATCCATCAATGAGAAATAATTAGGAAATGCTGGGAATAAACAGCCTTTACTTGGTACAATAAAACCTTGCAATAATGGACCCGGGGGGGGGGGGAGAAAATTGTATCAGTTATTGCCGATTGTCTGCTATAGATGTCTGAGGAGGGTAACGTTTAACACAAGGCCGGCAGGGAAGAAACATGCCATTGGGGAGTGGGGGGGGGTAAGGCTTAAGCAAGTGGGAATTCACAGGCTGGGAAGCCGCAGAGTCCCATGCCCATCCCATGGTGCACCAGGGACAGGCCCAGTACTCAGGCCGCCTTCATGCTGCTCCCTCTCTCCACTCTCGCAACCAGAAGCACGGCACGTGGTGCCAGTTCATTAAGTAAGGAGTACAACGGGAGCCTCGTTGTATAGCGGTCCATTATTACGAGGGTTTACTGTACAGATGCTCCACGATTTACGATGCTTCGACATGGTATTCCGACTTTACGATGGTGCAAACGCACGGCAGCGAGCCGCACGTCACTTCCGGTCACATGATCGCATTGTATTAATGCATTTTCGACTTATGATGGGTTCATCAGAACGTAACCCCATCGTCGGATGAGGAGCAGCTGTACTTTTGTTTTCATTATCCAGGAAGGAATGTTTAAATCTGAATTTCCAGAATCTCCATAAGGGCATGCCAGTTGAGTTGGTGATCTTGTATTCAATCTGTATACAGAGTTTAGCAGTGGCAATGAAACATACGGCCAGGTGAAAAATGTTACATATATAAACATTAGTGCAATAACAGAAAGTGTAAGGTAGACTTTTTTTTAAACTCACAAAAGGTTGTAATTAGTTCTATGTTGTTATGGAATTGACAATAAAGTAATTGAATATTTAACCCTTTCTTTGGTACTCTTATTGTATCTCCCATTAAACCGTTTATTTCTCCATTAGCATGCCCTTCAGCACAACTAGCCCGTACCAACCAAGATGGCCCATCAAAGCTAGGCCTATTTGCCCATGTTATTGACAATAAAGTAATTGAATATTTAACCCTTTCTTTGGTACTCTTATTGTATCTCCCATTAAACCGTTTATTTCTCCATTAGCATGCCCTTCAGCACAACTAGTCCGTACCAACCAAGATGGCCCATCAAAGCTAGGCCTATTTGCCCATGTTTGGCCCTTATCCCTGTAAACACTTCCTATCCATGTACCTGTCTGAATGTCTTTTAAATGCTGTTATAGATTGCCTCAACAACCATCCTCTGGGTGATAATGGTTGCTCCTCAGGTTCCTCTTAAATATTGTCCCTCTCACCTTAAACCTATGTCCTCTGGTTTTCAATTCCCCTACCCTGGGTAAAAGACTCTGCACTCACCCTATCTATTTCCCTCATGATATTATACACCTCTATAAGGTCACCCCTCAGCCTACTGCACTCCATAATAAATTCCAAGCCTGTCCAACCTTTCCCTATAGCTCAGCCCCTCAAATCCTGACAATATGCTCATCAATCTTCTCTGCACTCTTACCAGGTTAATATCATCCTTCTTATAGCAAGGTGACCAAAATTGAACAGAGTACTCCAAATGTGGCCTCACCAATGTCTTGTACAACTGTAACGTAATGTCCCAACTTGTATATTCAATACCCTGACTGATGAAGGCCAATTTACCAAAACCCTTCTTTAACACCCTATCCAAATAGACCAGTCCTCTCCCCAGGCCCCCAACAGATTGGGGATGTCAACTCGCCTGGATTTCAGGCCAGTTCTACAGTCTGAAGAAGGGTTGCGACCTGAAATGTCACCTATCCATGTTTTCCAGAGTTGTTGTGCCTGATTTACTCCAGCACTTTGTGGCCTTTTGTGTATTAACCAGTATCTGCAGTTCTTTGTTTCTACTACTTATACAATAAAACTGTTTGGAAACAACTAATTGTCATACCGAGGATACAAGAAGAGCAAAGGTGGGTGACAATTAGAAAGAGAAGCATGGAGTGCAGGAGCCCCCGGTGGCTGTACCTATTGGAAACAGGTACACCCTCTTGCGAGCTGTCGGGGCTGACGACATGTCATGTTTGAGTAGCAACCAGGGACTCCAACCATGGTGCAGTGGCTTAACAGGGAACAGTGACATCAGGCAGAGCCATAGTGGTGGGCGACTCGATAGTCAGAGGTGCGGATGAGATTCTGCGGCAACAGTCGAGACTCCAGTGTGCTGCCTCCCTGGTGCCAGGGTGCAGTACCAGGGTCGAGGCCGAGTTGGGTCGCTGCTGCTGCTGCCGCTGCGACAGCTTCGGGGCCGAGTCGGGTCTCCGCTGCCGCTGCCGCCACAGCTTCGGGGCCGAGTCGGGTCTCCGCTGCTGCTGCCGCCGCCACAGCTCCACGGCCGAGTCGGGTCTCCGCTGCCGCTGCCGCCACAGCTTCGGGGCCGAGTCGGGTCTCCACAACAGCTCCGGGGCCGAGTCGGGTCTCCGCTGCCGCTGCTGCCGCCGCCACAGATCCGGGGCCGAGTCGGGTCTCCGCTGCCACTACCGCCGCCACAGCTCCGAGGCTGCCAGCTCCGCCATTAGGCCTCGGCGCAGACGGGGACGGTGAATGCGACAGAAAAAAAGTTGCATCCCCCGAAGGAAGAGACCAAAACATGTTTCTCCCACCCCACCCACACACATACACAACTTAATAAAACAAAATTAACTAAAACATGACAAAGGAACAAAAAGAAAGAAAAAAAACAGACGGACTGCAGGTGGGCCGCAGCTGTTAAGCCACCGCCGCCATCTTTCAAAATGTGCAAGTCTTGTTCATGACGAGTTTCAGAAGTGATTTATATAATTTTTTTACACAATATGTGAAAATTTCATGTCGTTCTGTGATTTGCGTCACGAAACACTGGAATAAAGCTCCTCGGCCCACAGCCTACAGCAACTGGTGATGTCCATGAATCGCAGACTTCAAGCAATCATTGCATGCAAAGGATATGCAACAAAATACTAAACATGACTACTTTCATTTACATGACATTGCTGTGTCTCAAACAATATGGTGCCCTGAAATGGGGGGACTATGTATAAACACTGTTGTAGTTTCTACATGATGAAACCAAAATGTATAAAAATGGCCTCGAATTAGTGTACAGGTGATCGTTGGTCGCCACGGACCCAGTGGGACGAAGGGCCTGTTTCCATGCTGTATCTAAACTAAACTCACTTGCTTGTAACCATTGTTCTCCAGTAAATTAATCCAAAAATTGTTATAATTTGTGTAAATATTGTTATACTGGTTAAAATAATTGAAACTGCAAAAGTTATAATTAGAGCCAGGATTTTACCATAAATGCCATGTGTCTTTTCTGATGATTTCACCAAGATAATGCCTTTTTCACGATCGAGTGCCTAAATAAGCCTTTTATTTGCCGTTTAGCTAAAAGGTTATGCCATTTTCTCTAATTGTACCATGATTACAATGACGGTTTCTATGTAAACAGGTTAATATTAATGTTATTATTAACGTGTTAACATAGTATAACTTACAAGAAAATTTCCACCACCAGGGCAAAACCGGGGCACCACCGTCGGTAGTTCATTCGTTCGTGCCGCTGGTTCATTCTTCTCCAAGATCTATTTAAGAAAGAACTGCAGATGCTGAAAAAATCAAAGGTAGACAAAAAATGCTGGATCAACTCAGCGGGTGAGGCAGCATCCATGGAGAAAAGGAGTAGGCGACGTTTCGGGTTGAGACCCTTCTTCAGACTGATGTGGGGGGGGGGTGGAAAAAAGAAAGGAAGAGGCGGAGACGGTAAGACTAGGAGAGCTGGGAAGGGTGAGGAAGAACATAAGGGCTATCTAAAATTAGAGGTCAATGTTGATACTGTTGGGACTACACAAGCGAAATACCCAAGCTAGTCTCCTCACTGCATTTACTGCTGGCTCCAGTCGCAAATCTGAGTTTTCGAATGATCTGTGCAAGGCATTCATTAATGCTGGAATTCCACTGTGGAAATTGGAAAACAAATCTCTCAAGAGTTTTTTTAGAGAAATACACAGAGGAACATATACCAAGCGAGTCATCATTACGGAAAAATTATGTTGACAGCAACTTCAATATTGTTGTGCAGAAAATTAGGGATGAAGTTGCATGCAACAAAATATGGATCTCAATAGATGAGATAACCAATGCTGTGGGGAGATATGTTGCCAATGTGGTCATCGGTACACTGGAGGCAGGTCAACCATCAAAGGAGTATTTGTTGACATCTGAAGTATTGGAGAAGTCAAACAGCTTAACTATTGCTCAGTTGTTTACATCTTCACTTGCTGTACTTTTGCCAGAAGGTATAAAACATGAGAATGTTCTTCTGTTTTGTGACTGATGCAGCTCCGTATATGAAAAAAGCTGCTCGTGCTCTTAAAGTTTTATCCCCCAAAATGTTGCATTTGACAATGCTTAGCTCAAAGACTTCATAGAATTGTCAAGCACATACGTAGCTTGTTTCCAAATGTCGATCACCTAGTTTCCAATGTCAAGAAAATCTTCCTCAAAGCACCGTCACGTGTGCAGTTCAAGGAAATGGCACCCGAGATTCCGCTACCTCCTCAGCCCGTTTTGACTAGGTGGGGTACATGGCTCGCTGCTGTACTCTACTATGCTGCAAATTTTGAAAAGATAAAATAAATCGTCAACTGTTTTGAAGAAGAAGAATCTGCTGCAGTCAGGATCGTCAGTGAAATCATGCCGAAAAAGTTCCTCCACCGCGATCTTGTGTTTGTTGCTTCCAATTTTGCAAACTTCTCACAAGCTATCACTTCCCTTGAGAAACGTGGCGAAACATTAGTGAATAACTTGCAGGTTTTCAACAAAGTAACTGACGATATCCGTTAAATTCCTGGCGATGTAGGTAATGATATACAAGTAAAATGTGAGAGAGTGATTTTAGCTAACAAAGATCTTGAAGAAATACAAAACATAGCTAAAGTTCTCAAAGGTAGTTGTAATGTACAAGGTATCGACATAAATATAGTCGGTTGCTTGTTTCAGGTATGCACCAGTGACCTCAGCTGAGGTAGAAAGATGTTTTTCACAACTGAAGCATATTCTGTTTGACAGACGGCATAGTTTAACACCAGATAATTTGAAACAAATGCTAGTAATTATGTGCAACCAGGGAACTTTGGTCATTTAATGTAGAATACCTTTATATTATCATTTTTAACCATATTTTGCCTATTTCAGAGTTTTTTAGCGCCTAAACATCCTGGCACTATTTATAATACTTCTGAACACTCCTCTCAGCACTAAAACCAAGGTGCACTGGGTACAAGGGTGGAAACTTGTAACTCTCCAGAATGTTTGCATGTAATGACAAAAAGCCAAATCTTCACAGATATCTAGCGTTAAGATTTCACAAATTTGCACGGTCATCAGTTTAACATTTTATTTGGATCGATTTAAACATCACAATTTAGGAATTAAAACTAAGCTGATTTCACTGAGGAAATTGGACGTCCAAGAAAATGAACAAAAGGCAAGTCATTGAATGCGTAGGCTTCCATGAAGACAGTAGCTTCATTATCTCAAAATGTACAGGTAAAGCTGCTGTAAACTCTAGAATTTCTGTCTTGGCTCTGGAACTCTTTGCATCTGGACTAGTTTTCCAAACCCACCTCTGCCTGCATCATAATCTGTTCTGTATTCATCACGTACCTGCATGGAAATAAATGAAGTATATAATGCTGTACATTGATTATCAACAGTATAATTTATTAATTCTTCCTTGCCTTCTTTGCCACTTAAGACATTTAGTGTACTAGTTCATGTCAAATTAAGTTAGAATATTTACAAATCTGCTCTAATGCCTTAACCAGGCAGACACTGCAATATTTGCCTAGTGCTTTACCGCCATGGTCGAAAATTCAATGCTGCCCACAGCAAAAATTGTCAGCAACAGTAAAATACATTACAAATCTGCATCTGCACAAAACTGATGTAGAATCCAGGATAAGATAGGACCAATAACAACCACTGCTTTGCTTTTTAAAGAAGCAAATTAGTCACTGGAGACTGGTGCAAAAGGTATAATTTTGGATTTGGAGAGGCAGATACTTCCGATCAGATCTCTCTTCCTATGCACATGCTGCCTGACCTGTTGAATATTCCAAGCACCAGGTTTGCATTGATATTCATTTTCAGGAACCTGATTTTTTTTGATACAATGACCAGTCTATAAAAGCAAAGTTTTGGTTTGGCCTGGGACAAGGACAAACTTTGGCATCTCACAATATCATGACAAATTTTAACTTTTGGATTTTCAGCATCTTTTCATGATGAATCTTTAACTGCATTTATTGAAGTTATATTATAAACAATTATAATCACATTTTTGATTCACTATTACTAAAAGACTGGTTGAATCCTGCAGACAAGGAACTAGATGTTTAAGAAGGAACTGCAGATGCTGGAAAATCGAAGGTACACAAAAATGCTGGAGAAACTCAGCGGGTGCAGCAGCATCTATGGAGCGAAGGAAATAGGCAACGTTGCCCATTTCCTTCGCTCCATAGATGCTGCTGCACCCGCTGAGTTTCTCCAGCATTTTTGTGTACCAAGGAACTGTAGGTGATGATTTACAAAAAAAGACTGCTGGAGTAACTCAGCGGATCAGGCAACATCTCTGAACAACACGGATAGACAACTTTTCAGGTCAAGGCCCTTCAGACTGATTGCTGTAGTGGGGAGAAAGGTGGAGGAAGGACAAAGTCTGGCAAGTGATACATATGAGAGGGGGTTTGATTTACAGGTGGTTGGACAAAGGCCAGAGATGAAAAGATAAATGGTGATGAGATAAGGATAGAAGATGCATGAAGTTGAATTCTCCAATTTAAGGTAACTAACCCTTCCCCCCACCCCCTTGTGTCCCACCTGGATGCACACCCATTTCTCCCACAATCCCGTCTCCATTCACCCATTCCTAATTTCACCTACATTTCTTCCTCTGGCTTCAATTTTCACACCTCTCCTATCCCTATTTCATGACCTTTTCTCTTTCATCTCCAGCCTTTGTACATCCACCTACCAATCAAAACTCTCCTTACCTATATCCACCGATCACTTGTCAGGCTTTGTCTGGCTTCTAACCCCCCCCCCCCCCAATTAGTCTGAAGGACAGTTCTGACCTGGAAAGTAGCCATTCCATGTTCTCCAAAGATGCTGCCTGACCCGTTGAGTTACTTCAGCACAGTGTACTTGAATCCTTAAGTTTTAACTTCAGTGTCATTTCTCAAAACCATCAAGTATCAAATACAAACCACATACCTGACCACCAGATTTTCCTCGGCCAAACTGCCTGCCGTCTTTGAACCCGGTGTCCCAATCTGTCCTGATAATGCGGTCATCCAAACGTGTTCCGTTAATAAACCTCATGCAATGTTCAGAGTCTGCACGTGTGTAAAATCTAAGTAATTCATTAAGGATAAATCATCTCTCAAACAACTTGTGCATTAAGTTACAGTAACAATAGCAATTAATTTATCATGTTTTGGATGAACTGTTCCTTTTGTACAAAATAATTTTAATGCGGGAATATAATAATTCTCTTTTTGAACAAAGCGCTAATATTACAAAAGATAGTCACAAAATGCTGGAGTAACTGCGGGATAGGCAGCATCTCTGGAGAAAATGAATAGGTGTTTTCCAGTTTTTAACCCAATACCACTTGAACCAGAACCAACACTCTTACATGTTCAATTCAATCAATGCCTATGTAAAAACTTGTTCTTTTTATAGTGGTTGTTTCAAAGACGATCAAACATTATCTGTGTCACACACAAAAAGATACTCCACAAAACAGAATCCACATGACGTTTTCTTGATTTTATCCAGGCCCATGATGATTCTTTTGACATCTCCACTTTTTGAGAAGAGTTCATAGATCTGTTCTTCAGTTGTGTAAAATGATAGATTCCCAACATAGAGAGTACAGCTATATCTCAACAGTTTGTCTTGCTCATATCGGCTTCCCTTAAGAACAAAGAAACAAAATTTAAGTCAGGACACATGGAACAAAAATTCATTTGCACAATAGATCTAAATAAACAAGATCACTACCAGGGAAATAAACTCACAATTTGCCCTCCCACAAGATGCTAATAGCATAGAAACAAATTTCAGATCATAAAATCCCAGGGCAAATCTCTGCAATAAGTGTGCCAGTTGCCAAAATGAAAGCTGGTCACTTCTAGACGTACCAAGTGCCCTCCTGAAATAGAATTTTCTACACTTACAAATGGTTGGTCCAAGTCAGTTGTTGGACTTTAGATTTCCCCTGCATTCCTGGCCAGTTTTCAAATGTGTGGGCAAAAACATGTTCGAAAGAACACCAGAAATGTAACTAATGGTAGCCAATATTATCTGTTCAACATAAATATCAGGGACTGTAGCATATAATGCAAACTATCATGTCAGTCTGTACTGAGGAAGTGCAATGTTAGAAACAGATTTTTCAGTATTAAAATAAGATTCAAGTGAATGTTAAAGATACAAATGTATACATACTGCATGTGGATAAATGTGAGGTTATACACTTTGGCGGCAAAAACAGGAAAGTAGATTATTATCTGAATGGTGGCCGATTAGGAAAGGGGGAGATGCAACGAGACCTGGGTGTCATGGTACACCAGTCATTAAAAGTAGGCATGCAGGTGCAGCAGGCAGTGAAGAAGGCGAATGGTATGTTAGCATTCATAGCAAAAGGATTTGAGTATAGGAGCAGGGAGGTTCTACTGCAGTTGTACAGGGTCTTGGTGAGACCACACCTGGAGTTTTGCGTACAGTTTTGGTCTCCTAATCTGAGGAAAGACATTCTTGCCATAGAGGGAGTACAGAGAAGGTTCGCCAGACTGATTCCTGGGATGTCAGGACTTTCATATGAAGAAAGACTGGATAGACTCGGTTTGTACTCGCTAGAATTTAGAAGATTGAGGGGGGATCTTATAGAAACGTACAAAATTCTTAAGGGGTTGGACAGGCTAGATGCAGGAAGATTGTTCCAGATGTTGGGGAAGTCCAGAACAAGGGGTCACAGTTTAAGGATAAAGGGGAAATCTTTTAGGACCGAGATGAGGAAAACTTTTTTCACACAGAGGGTGGTGAATCTGTGCAATTCTCTCCCGCAGAAGGTAGTTGAGGCCAGTTCATTGGCTATATTTAAGAGGGAGTTAGATGTGGCCCTTGTGTCTAAAGGGATCAGGGGGTATGGAGAGAAGGCAGGTACAGGATACTGAGTTGGATGATCAGATTGAATGGCAGTGCAGGCTCGAAGGGCCGAATGGCCTACTCCTGCACCTATTTTCTATGTTTCTATGAGACCTGCACGTAATAAACCCCAACAAGCAACAATGTGATAATGATCAAATAAATCTGTTTCAGTGACATTGATCTGAAAAATAACATCGGCCTGATCACTGAAGAGATCCAAGTTGCTCTTCAAACTAATACATGACATATTGTACAACTCCCAAAGGGGCAACTTGGGCTTAGTTCAACATCTCATCTAAAATTAAATACCTCTAATAGTGTGACACTCCTTCAATATTACACTGATGTGTCACCATGTATTCCTGTACTCCAGTTTCTGGAGTGGCACGTGAAACCACAAATTCAGACATAAAAAGAAGAAAAATAAAATCATAATGTTTTCATTATTGAGGGGTGCCCTTTGACTCAATAAACCTGTACCTGCACTAACAAGAGCAGCCCCACTCGACCACACTCCCTTTCCTTCCTGGTCCAGCAAATCCCAATAATAAATGTTTTGACCAATCTTTTTTGTTTATTCATGACATGCCCAAATCATTGCCCTAATCAGCATTGATTATATATTCTTAATTGCCTTGAATCTTGAGAGAGGATGTTAACTTGATGAATAAATCTTGAATTATCTAGAATCAGAGAAAACCCACAGATCTTATAACAAATATCCACAGCTCACAAAATACACATTCAGATCTGTTACATGCTCTCCAGGAAATTGATTGTGACCAATTGGACAATACCCACTGGCCAGTCAGTTAATAAGAATATAATTTGTCAGATATAATTAGTTCAAAACATTCTCAATTTATTAATATAGTCCAGCCTGCTGATTATGTCCAAGTCTTGGTATTAGCAACACATCACATAAAAAAGAAAATGTATTCTGACTGTCACAACTTCTTTGGTCACACTCAGAGATATTAATTGTTCTACTCATCCCTCATTAAAAACCACCAAAACGCAACTTGTTTTCACTCTCATTCAGAGTTTTAATGGTTTCAGTTTAACTGTTTTTACAGATACCACCTTAACCTGTTGAGTGTTTCCAGCATTTATTTCAGATTTTTCAACATTCAGATTTAATTTACTTTAGAAATATGAACTTCAGTAGACTAATCAGCTCATGAGCCTGCTTCCCCAATCAATAAGAACACGTCTGACCCAATTAATCATCACTCTCAGTCCATTTTCCTCCTTATTTCCCTATAGCCCTTAAATACAGTAAAACTCAATTAATCCGCTATCCAGCTATTTGGAAATTCTAATGGTCAGGCATCTGGTTCATCAGGCAATGATTGTCATATTTTTATTCAGAGAGTGGATGCCAGAGGTGGTACTTGAGGCAGACACTATAACAGCAGTTAAAAGACACTTGTGGGTTACATGTACATGTAGAAACAAAGAGGTGCAGATACTGGTTTACAAAAAAAACAAATTGCTGAAGTAACTCAGAGGGTCAGACAGCATCTCTGAAGAACATGACAAGGTAATGTTTCAGGTTGGGACCCATTGGACTGATTTGGGGCTAGGGAGGGAAGAGGAGGAAGCTGGAAGAGAGGATGGGCGTAGCAGGTAATCAGTTAATACATGCGAGGGTGTTTGTGGTCGACAGATGGTTGGATAAACCCAGAGATTAAAAAACAGGATATGAGACAAAGGGATTGATGAGTTGCAAATTGTGACGCTCTAGTAAGGAATATTGAAGGGGAGGTTGGAATGAAATGTGTGTCCGGGTGAGACACGAGTGGAGGGGGAAAGATGGGAAAGTAAGAGCAGGTGTGGGGGTGTTTGCAGCAACCTAAAATTGGAGATTTCAATGATCATACTGCTACGTTGTAAGCTAGCCAATGTGAAGTGGTGTACATTCAGTTTGCGTGTGGCCTCATTTTGACAATGGAGGTGACCCAGGATAGAGGTTCAAATGGGAAGGGAAATTAAAATGTTTAGCATCCAGGAGATCCAGTAGACCTTGGCGAACCAAGCACAAATGTTCGGTACATGGAGAGGAAAGGTTTAGAGAGATTTAGGCCAAACTCAAGCAAATGGGACTAGCTTAGATTGGGCATCTTGGTCAGCATGGATGAGTAAGAACTTAATTGTTCTGTTTCAGGATATATGACAATAAAACACACTTGACTCTTGGGCTAAAGGGCCTGTTTCCGTGCTGTATAACTCTAAGACTCATTCCCAATTGACTTAGAAACATAGAAAGTAGGTGCAGAAGGAGGTCATTCGGCCCTTCGAGCCAGCACCGCCATTCATTGTGATCATGGCTGATCGTCCCCTATCAATAACCTGTGCCTGCCTTCTCCCCATATCCCTTGACTCCTCTAGCCCCTCGAGCTCTATCTAACTCTCTCTCAAATCCATCAAGTGACTTGGCCTCCACTGCCCTCTGTGGCAGGGAATTCCATAAATTCACAACTCTCTGGGTGAAAAAGTTTTTGCTCACCTCAGTCTTAAATGACCTCCCCTTTATTCTAAGATTGTGGCCCCTGGACTTGACAAATAATGTATGTTCCACGCTCTTGATAAATGGACCAGGGATGCTCAAAGGTACCCCCAAAAATATAATATTCACCAATTTATAACGCCATGTAACACCTTGAAAAAAAAAGTGAATAAAAAAATGTAGGTAGACACAAAATACTGGAGTAACTCAGCGGGACAGGCAGCATCTTTGGTCCTTCTCTCTCCAGAGATGCTGCCTGTCCCGCCGGGTTACTCCAGCATTTGGTGTCAATATTCTGTGTAAACCGGCATCTGCAGTTCCTTCCTACACTCAACGATTCAGCCGCTACGACTCTCTAGGGTGGAAAACTCCAGAGATCCGTGGTACTCTGGATGGGAACTCTTGCTGAGCTCCGCCGCTATTCGGTGGCCGGGATGGGGGAAGGTCCAGGGCCGGGGGAGCGGGAAATCAAATGCCGAGGACTCGTTACCCGAAAGTGCTGGTCCCGGTACTGGCTCAGCTCCACGTGAGAGTCGCTGTTGAGAGCGTTCAGCAATGCCGCCATCATTCCGGCTGCGAGGGAAGGAAGGAAGGAACGAAACCACGCGGCCACCAAGGAAAATACAAACTTCTGGCCAAATATACTGATATCTTTGCTCCTGGCGAAGACGGAGCGGCCAATCCGCGTGCAGGAAGCCGATCCCCCGCCAAAGATGTCCGGCTGATCACCGAGCCCCAACTTGCCGTTCCGGGTGCTTATCTGCCCGGGCACCGCTGTAGGATCTTTGCCTTCAAGAGCAAAGATACTAAAGGAGCTCCACTAATATCTTTGTTCAAGAGTGTTTTGTTGTTATATGTCCCAGGTAGAACAATGGAATCATTACCTGCAGAAGCACAACATGTAAACATAGTACACAGCAAACAATATAATAAATGAGAGAAGAAACTGAGTGTGTGTACATACATATATATAATATATATGTACGTACACACACTGCAGTCATATATATATATATATATATATATATATATATATATATATACGTGTGTGTATGTGGGTATTGAACATTGTTTTCTTCTGTATACACACACGCAAATATAAAAAAAACAATCATAGTGCAATAGTAGTCTATGTAGTTCTATGTAGTTCAGAGCAAAGATAATAGAGGAGCGCTCCTCTAGTATCTTTGGTTCAGAGCTAATTTGGAGGTTGTAGTGTTTAATGAGTGTGTGGCCAGGGTGATGTGGTTCTTTAAAAACAATCACAGACGTGTATAGACAACAAAAGCTGGAGAAACTCAGCGGGTGAGGCAGCATCTATGGAGAGAAGGGTCTCGACCCGAAACGTCGCCTATTCCTTCTCTCCATAGATGCTGCCTCACCCGCTGAGTTTCTCCAGCTTTATTGTTTACCTTAGATTTTTCCAGCATCTGCAGTTCTTTCTGAAACAGACGTGTATAAATCATTATCATGTGTAGTCGTTGTTGTAAACAGACAGGAATAGATTTGAAAGCGGATCCGCTGGGCTCCACCCATCAATGTGTGACGGGAGCTGCTGCAGACCAAAGATCTTAGACCTTTCCCTTTCCGATCTCCACACCCCATTTCCTCCTCTGCTTTAAGATCTTTGCTGCAGACGGAGCCATCGAGCGGGTCTCTATGGTCTCCCAGGCGGGCGGGCAGTGGGTGATTCATTGAGCGGGCGGTGTCGGCCATGGTCCTGCGAAGGTTGCTGCTGACACTGGTCAACAACGCGCAGCTGGTGGAGAAGCTGTCGGAGACTCGGCCGATCCGCAAGGCGGCCCAGCTCACGGCCTACGCCATCATCCGGCTGCAGCTGAGCGGCCAGGAGGCGGCCGAGCGTCTGGGCCGCACCAGCACCCTGGCCCAGAGGGCGAGCCGCCTCAAAAAGGCACTGATGGACTTGCAGAAGAAACAGAAGTAAACCCGGTGTCTAGAGGCGGCAGCTGGAGCTGGAACAAGGACATCATGGAAGAGGCAGAGCAAGAAACTGCTGTCTAGGAAGGACAGACCCGGGAACATGGCTGCACAGATCTCTGTGTCCAACTTG
Source organism: Amblyraja radiata (assembly GCF_010909765.2). Lineage (NCBI taxonomy): Eukaryota > Metazoa > Chordata > Chondrichthyes > Rajiformes > Rajidae > Amblyraja > Amblyraja radiata. Next base: position 49,696,824 of record NC_045968.1, on the reverse strand, counting down.
CACTGCAACCGGCTTGTCGAATTGAGGATAAGGTCGAAATCATATACCAGGCCAAACTAATCACATGATGACTTTCCTAGAGGACAATGTGTTGGCCTCACACTTTCTTCCTGTAATTGTATGAAATGTGATTGAAAATGTACTCGAATATACTGAAGCTTGAATAATGACAACTTTAAAAGACTATTGAACAGGAAATGCAATTGGAAGAAATAAACATGCTTTTTGGCCGACTGTATTGATCCAGTGACACTAAACCTATAATTATAGTATTCTTCACCCTATCAGCATCAACTTCCTTCTGATTCTAATTTGCAGTTGGGGCTGTTTACAGCAAAGATCCTATAGCGGAGCTATAGGATCTTTGGTTTACAGTGGATATTCGTGTGTGTGTGTTTATATATATAATCGTATCATGGTCTGCTACAATTATTTGATAAAGTTGTGCACCTATTTTTGATTTATACCACAAGATTATTTTGTTTGTTGTGAGGAATTAACATGAATGGACGTTATTGTATAATGCTGTTGAATTCAGTAAAATGGCCAAAAGTGATTAATGGTATTGATAAATAATAAGATTGACCCTAATATTTCTTTATCTGGCTCATTCTTTGGGAATGTACTAGATAATCATATATTATAGTACGGAACAAAAAAACTTCCTTGAAGACGTATTCATTCCTTCATCATTGTTGAAAACATTAGCGCTGGTTTCCGACGTGAATGGTGACAGACGCACCACACATCTCTGTCCTCCAGTTCCTGCGGACTTCCGCCACTGAAAGTATAGGATTTTGGTTTGTGTGCTTTATCATCATTCCTTACAATGCTATGTACAACAGTGATCGCAACTTCTACTGAAGTGTGGATGGCCGTTGGCTCGATAGCTCATCCGCCCTTTGACAGGTCTTGTTTTTGGTCCTGCTGGGGGTCCACAGTCCCCTCCTCACCTGGCAAACCAGATGGGGGAGACGGTTTAGTCGCTGACTATCCAACCATGGAGCAGGTGGCGGGGGGAACTCCCCCCGACCTGACCAGAAGTAGGTAGACACAAAAACCTGGAGTAACTTAGCGGGATAGGCCGAATCTCTGGAGAGAAGGAATGTGTAACGTCTGCTGTATGACCCTGTTGTGACTAGCACAATGAATACACGTCCAACATCTTGTAAGAAGAGTTTATTCTACAACAAACTGAAACTTCTAGAAGGGTTCAGTATTGATGTGGATAGCAAACTGGCTGGCAGACAGGAAGCAAAGAGTAGGAGTTAACGGGTCCTTTTCAGAATGGCAGGCAGTGACTAGTGGGGTACCGCAAGGCTCAGTGCTGGGACCCCAGCTATTTACAATATATATTAATGATTTGGACGAGGGAATTGAATGCAACATCTCCAAGTTTGCGGATGACACGAAGCTGGGGGGCAGTGTTAGCTATGAGGAGGATGCTAGGAGGCTGCAAGATGACTTGGATAGGCTGGGTGAGTGGGCAAATGCATGGCAGATGCAGTATAATGTGGATAAATGTGAGGTTATCCACTTTGGTGGCAAAAACAGGAAAGTAGACTATTACCTGAATGGTGGCCGATTAGGAAAAGAGGAGGTGCAACGAGACCTGGGTGTCATGGTACATCAGTCATTGAAAGTAGGCATGCAGGTGCAGCAGGCAGTGAAGAAAGCGAATGGTATGTTAGCATTCATAGCAAAAGGATTTGACTATAGGAGCAGGGAGGTTCTACTGCAGTTGTACAGGGTCTTGGTGAATCTAAGGAAGGACATTATTGCCATAGAGGGAGTACAGAGAAGGTTCACCAGACTGATTCCTGAGATGTCAGGACTTTCATATGAAGAAAGACTGGATAGACTCGGCTTGTACTCGCTTGAATTTAGAAGATTGAGAGGGGATCTTATAGAAACTTACAAACTTCTTAAGGGGTTGGACAGGCTAGATGCAGGAAGATTATTCCCGATGTTGGGGAAGTCCAGAACAAGGGGTCACAGTTTAAGGATAAAGGGGAAATCTTTTAGGACCGAGATGAGAAAAACATTTTTTACACAGAGAGTGGTGAATCTCTGGAATTCTCTGCCACAGAATGTAGTTGAGGCCAGTTCATTGGCTATATTTAAGAGGGAGTTAGATGTGGCCCTTGTGGCTAAAAGGATCAGGGGGTATGGAGAGGAAGCAGGTACAGGATACTGAGTTGGATGATCAGCCATGATCATATTGAATGGCGGTGCAGGCTCGAAGGGCCGAATGGCCTACTCCTGCACCTATTTTCTATGTCACTTGAACTCAGTCACGAGGCATAGGCACATTTGCCAGCTTCTGCTCTTGGCCTCAAGGGGCGCTGGCATTTACATTACATATACATCACAGAATGGGTGACATTTCGGGTCGAGACCCTTCTTCAGACTGTTTAGGGATAAGGGAAACAATGGATATAGATGATGATGTAGAGATAAAGAACAATGAATGAAAGATATGCAAAAAAATAATGATGATAAAAGAAATAGGCCATTGTTAGCTGTTTCACCAGTCTAGTGCAACTTGGGTGGGGGAGGGATAGAGAGGGAGGAAATGCCGATGCTACCTGAGGTTGGAGATATCAATATTCATACCACTGGCCTGTAAACTGCCCAAGCGAAATATGAGATGCTGTTCCTCCAATCTGCATTTAGCCTCACTTTTTTTTAAAATTTCAAAATATACTTTATTCGAGAAATAAATATACCCAATACATGATTCTTACAACACTCCATCTTGTAAGACTCCATCTTGTAAGACTCCTGGCCAGGACCTGCCCCGAAAGCAGTGGACAACCCACAAATGCTTGAGGACAGGCGTCGGACGCTATGGAGTAGCGATGAAGAGGTGGGGCCTCGTGGACAGCGCCTCCTGCGAGTGTGGGGTCCCAACACAGACAGTGGAGCACACAGTCACCAGTTGCCCCAAACACCGGCCACCGAATGGTGAACGAGGTCTGATTGACCTGGATGATGACACGTTGGCCTGGCTCGCCTCAACGGAGCTGCAAGTCTAAAAGACATACGACAGAAGAAGAAGGCAAGACTCCATCCAACATTCTCGGAGGTTATACATACATTCAATACTGTTTACACAAATATATCCCCACCCTTGCCACTCATGTGGCCCACTGGCGTGGAATCTCTTCCCTTATTTTCCACCACACCCTGCCCACCCATGTCCAGCAGCGGAAAGACTTTAGACTGTGGTCCTCTCCCACAGAGCCTTGGCATTGGCTGCAAGCTTCAGTGCGTCCCTCAGCACTTACTCCTGCAATCTACAGTAGGCCAGTTGGCAACATTCCCTGACAGACATCTCGCTCCGCTGGGAGATCAATATAGCTTGGGCAGACCAAAGAGCGTCTTTCACCAAGTTGATGACCTTCCAGCTGCACTCAACTTTGGGGTCAATGCAAGTTGACTAAAAATGTGCTATATAAATAAAAAAAGAAGAAAGAAAAGAAGAAAGAATGTCAAGTCTCTGGGAATATAAATGACAGAGTCCTCTGTGACAGAGCTGTTCGGAATAAATCGTGACAGGGACCCTTGCAAACCTCTCCAGACTGTCTTTGCAAATCCACACTCTGCAAAGAGGTGGGCAACTGTCTCCTCCATAACAGCCATCCCGAGAGCAGCGTGCACTAGTAGTGAGGTTCCGACGGTGCAGGAAGGATCTGACTGGGAAGACTCCCCTCACCTCATCCGAGCTAGGTCTTGGTACTTGTTGGTGAGTTCTGGCGATGAGGCATTTCGTCAGACAAGCTGGGCAGTCTGCTCTGGGAACCACACCACAGGATCCATGGAGTCATTTCCCAAAATTGCCTGCAGGACGTGCGGGCTGACCACTGCCCGATGGACTTGTGGTCAAAGGTGTTAGTCCGGAAGAACCTTTCCATGAATGACAGATGGTGCGGCAATGTCCAGCTGACTGGCACATTGCGTGGCATCTGCACCAGGCCCATCCTTCGCATCACTGGGAACAGGTAGAACCTTAGTAGGTAGTGACACTTGGTGCCCACATGCCTTGGCTCTACACGAAGTTGGCCATCAGGGTGAGGGCGATGTTGGGCACGCTTTTACCCCCGTTGTCTGCCGACTTGTGCATTGTGGCCTTTCGCACTAGGTCCATCCTCGACCCCCAGATGAACTGGAAGACGGCCCGGGTGATCCCTGTGGAGTAGGAGGGAGGGACAGGCCACACTTGCGCCAAGTACAGCAGCCCCGAGAGCACCTCACACCTGATGACCAAATTTTTTCCGGTTATAGAGAGGGAGCGCTGCTTTCACAGCTCCAGTTTCTTCCCCACCTTGGCTATCCACTCCAGCCAATTCTTGTCACACGCCCCAGCCCCCCCTTCCCCCCACCCCCAAACCAGATCCCCAACACCTTCAAGAAGTCAGGCTTGATGGTGAAGAGGACGGAAGATCGGTCTGGCCAGTTGCCAAAGAGCATGGCCTCGCTTTTCCTGCGGTTCACCCTGGCTCCCGTGGCCGACTCAAACTGATTGCTGACACTAATCAATCTGCGGACCGACCCTGGATCCGAGCAGAAGACGGCAACATCGTCCATGTACAGGGAGACTTTGACTTAAGTGCCCCCACTGCCTGGCAATGTCACTCCTCTTTTGCTCACGTCCTTCCTGATGGACTTGGCAAAAGGTTCTATACAACAGACGAACAAGACATGGGAGAGAGGACAACCCTGCCTGACTCCAGACCTGACAGGGAAGCTGTCTGATTCCCACCCATTGATTTGGACTGCACAACAGATATCAGTGTAGAGCAGTTGGATCCAATTCCTGATTCCATCCCCAAAGCCCATTTTGGAGAGCAGGTCCCTCATGTACTTGTGCGATATCCTGTCAAGTGCCTTCTCCTGGTCCAACCTGACTAGGCAGGCATTCACCCGTCTGTCATGCACGTGGGCAATGGTATCTCTCTGCAGCACCAGGCTATCTGAGATTTTTCTGCCAGGAACAGCACAGGATCACCTGTCCCAGAGCAGACTTGACCCGGTTGGCGATGGCCTTAGACAGGATCTCGTAATCAACATTCATAGAAACATAGAAACATAGAAATTAGGTGCAGGAGCAGGCCATTCGGCCCTTCGAGCCTGCACCGCCACTCAATATGATCATGGCTGATCGTCCAACTCAGTATCCCGTACCTGCCTTCTCTCCATACCCTCTGATCCCTTTAGCCACAAGGGCCACATCTAACTCCCTCTTAAATATAGCCAATGAACTGGCCTCGACTACCCTCTGTGGCAGAGAGTTCCAGAGATTCACCACTCTCTGTGTGAAAAAAGTTCTTCTCATCTCGGTTTTAAAGGATTTCCCCCTTATCCTTAAGCTGTGACCCCTTGTCCTGGACTTCCCCAACATCGGGAGCAATCTTCCTGCATCTAGCCTGTCCAACCCCTTAAGAATTTTGTAAGTTTCTATAAGATCCCCTCTCAATCTCCTAAATTCTAGAGAGTATAAACCAAGTCTATCCAGTCTTTCTTCATAAGACAGTCCTGACATCCCAGGAATCAGTCTGGTGAACCTTCTCTGCACTCCCTCTATGGCAATCCTCAGATTTGGAGACCAAAACTGTACGCAATACTCCAGGTGTGGTCTCACCAAGACCCTGTACAACTGCAGTAGAACCTCCGTGCTCCTATACTCAAATCCTTTTGCTATGAAAGCTAACATACCATTCGCTTTCTTCACTGCCTGCTGCACCTGCATGCCTACTTTCAATGACTGGTGTACCATGACACCCAGGTCTCGCTGCATCTCCCCTTTTCCTAGTCGGCCACCATTTAGATAATAGTCTGCTTTCCTGTTTTTGCCACCAAAATGGATAACCTCACATTTATCCACATTATACTGCATCTGCCAAACATTTGCCCACTCACCCAGCCTATCCAAGTCACCTTGCAGTCTCCTAGCATCCTCCTCACAGCTAACACTGCCCCCCAGCTTAGTGTCATCCGCAAACTTGGAGATATTGCCTTCAATTCCCTCATCCAGATCATTAATATATATTGTAAATAACTGGGGTCCCAGCACTGAGCCTTGCGGTACCCCACTAGTCACTGCCTGCCATTGTGAAAAGGACCCGTTTACTCCTACTCTTTGCTTCCTGTTTACCAGCCAGTTCTCTATCCACATCAATACTGAACCCCCAATGCCGTGTGCTTTAAGTTTGTATACTAATCTCTTATGTGGGACCTTGTCGAAAGCCTTCTGGAAGTCCAGATACACCACATCCACTGGTTCTCCCCTATCCACGCTACTAGTTACATCCTCGAAGAATTCTATAAGATTCGTCAGACATGATTTACCTTTTGTAAATCCATGCTGACTTTGTCCAATGATTTCACCACTTTCCAAATGTGCTGCTATCCCATCTTTAATAACTGACTCTAGCAGTTTCCCCACTACCGATGTTAGATTCAACAATGTAATCGGTCTCCAATTCCTTATATCCTTCATCTCCCCCATCTGCTTGTAGATCAAGGTGATGCTTCCCTTCGTCATAGAGTCTGACATGCTGCCGGCTAGAAGCATGTCATTGTACACTTCCAGCAGGTCCGGGCCCACCCAGTCCCACATAGCCGAATACAACTCGGCCAGTAAGCCATCGCTTCCGGGAGTTTTACTCGAGTCAAAGGAACGGATGGAGCCCGTCAGCTCCTCTAGGGTCAGTGGTTGGTCCAGACTCTCCCGCTTGCAGTCTTCCAAGACATCGTGATAGAGGACAGGAAGTTCTGGGAGGCGGTGCTGTCTGTGGCCTTTCTGTCATACAAATCCGTATAAAAGGTTCTGCAGATCCTCAGCATGTCCGTCTGCAAGGATGTTACCGTGCCGTCCTCCTCCCTAAAGCTGTTCATCACAGAGCTCCCCCTGTGAACCTTATGGAAGAAGAAGCACAGCACGTCTCATCCTGCTCCACGTGGCGGACTCTGAATCGGAAGATGATCTTGGAGGATTCGGAGGTAAAGAGTGAGCTTGCCGGTCCTTCAACTTTCTAAGTTCCACCCTCTCGACCTGAGAAGGAGCAGTTGCTGCAAATCAGTCTGGAATTGGCCCATTTCCCTCTGTCTTGCTCTGAACCCCTTTAAATATGAAGAACCTCTTGATGTTCTTGGTTGCGTCCCACCAGTGTGTCGGGGAGTCAAAGATGGGCTTCACAGTTCTCCAACATGCATAGTCCCTCTTTATCTCCTCAATGGTCTTTGGGGTCAACAGCTTCACATTAAACTTCCACGTCCCTCTGCCTGCCTTCCAGTCCTCCTGTAGGTGACAGGAAGCCTGAAGTAGGCAGTGGTCTAGAAGAACACCGGCGTGAGGTCGGCCTTTGACGTGAAGAGATCAGCCATGATCATATTGAATGGTGGTGCAGGCTCGAAGGGCCGAATGGCCTACTCCTGCACCTATTTTCTATGTTTCTATGTTTCTAAGTCTATCCTGGACCGGGCTGAACCGTCCGATCTCGACCAGGTGAAACACGACTGGGACCCGCCTGCAGGGTTGCTAAAGGCGTTGCGCAGCTTTGCGTCTTTGACCGTCTCCATCAGGAACTTGGAGATGCTGTCCAGTCTGTGGTTGGCACGGCCGGATCGTCCAGCCGCATCGATGATAAGTCACCGGCCAGAACGAGCTGCCGGGACGTGGCCAGCAACGGTGGGAGCTGCTGGAGAACGGCCAGCTGTTCGCTCTGCACAGGTGAGGCGTACACATTAATCAGCCGGAGCGGAGAACCACGGTACATTACATCCACCAGCAGGAGACGCCCCTCAACCACCTACCTGACCTCAGTGATGGCGAAGCTCCCTCCCTCCCTCCCGGCAGCAAGATCCCCAGACTGAAAGCGTGACAGTCATTTCCCCCGACCATACTGACAGTCCATGGGGCCACCATCGCGACCACCTCCAATAGCAGCAGAGGTGTGGCAGCCCGCACTCCTGGAGAAAAGTCAAGTCCACCTTGACCTTGGCCAGGTACTGCAAGGCATTTACACATTGCACAGTGTTCTTCACACTGAGCAAGTTTAGCGATGCCAATTTTAGCTCCATTGTCCTTTAGACTCAATAACCCTCATCTTGTCCTCTCATGCCCACCACTTTGGTGAATTGCTGAACCATTTCAGGGCTCAGGTACTGGGTGCTGGCATCTTCAAGGAGTTGTTGTCGGAGGGACCCTCCTTGTTCCACCCTCTTCTGGACACACCGCTCCCTCCATCTCCTGTAGCTGGGTGGCTGATTCATTGCTCCCGGTCTCCCGGAGCTGGGGCCCATTGGCCGCTGCACTGCTCCCGGTCTCCCGGAGCTGGCGGACAACAGGCGTGTCCTTTCCCTTTCCGATCTCCACACCCCATTTCTTCAGAGGTCGGGTCCTCGATGTCGCCTCATCCTCCGACGAGGAGAAGTTGTTGGCGTCGGTCTGGGAGAGACCTCTTTAAGAACTTTACCTTCCCTCCGACCTTGACTCTTTGGTCAGAGCCCTCTGGTGTTTCTTACTTTTCACCACCTGCCATGCCTCCTCCTGTTCCCCCTCTTCCATCGACTCCCTGGACAGGGGGCTGGGGGTCTCTCAGACGGTTGAGGGCTCGAGATGGTCAGGCTGTCATCCCTATTCTCTCTTTCTGCAGGGGTCTTGGCAGTGGTGGGTGGCCTGCCTCCCCGCACAGGTTACAGTTCTTGCTCACTTGGCAGTCCTTTATCTCGAGGCCTGCCAGCTTGCAGTTCTTGCAGACAACTACACTGCATTGGGCTGCCACATGCCCAGCTTTGTTGCATTTCCTGCACACCCTGGGTTGTCCCGCGTAGGTCATGTAACCTCTGTTCCCTCCGATAGCGAACACCGAGGGAGGGTGGATGATGGCTCCCTTCCCGTCCACCCTCAGCTTCACCTTCACTTGCCGCTTGCTCGCCCAGATCCCGAATAAATCCTTCACATCCGCACAGTTCCCTGCTCCCTCGACATGATGAGCAAGGAAGGTGAGGACATCCACGATGGGCACAAGCGGGTTAAACATGTGCACCGTGATCATCTGTTCCTTCTGGGTGGGAAGGGTGAAGAGCGACTGCACCTTCAGCAGCGACAGCGGGGCTTTGTTCCCCTGTCTGCCATCCAGTTGGATACTTGAAAGTGACATCAAAGTATCCGTTACCAGGGAAGTCCTGGAGACAGTAAATGTCCTTGGCCTCAAATTTGCAGTCCGCCAGCAAGACCTTCCTGATGAACAGGTCCCATGAGAAGGAAATCCCCGCGCTGAGGTCCTTCGTGCTCACTTGCAGGGTATTGCGGATTCCCTGTCCTCCCGCTCCATTTGCTGCTGCCATTCTGACTGGATGAGGTGTTAGGTTGGTTACACAACCAGCATGGATCCACCTCTAAGCCAGCAACCGACAGACTCCTGGTCACCAATGTGACCTCCAATGTTAGTCCGTCCTGGATCCGCGATCCTCGTCGTTGACTGACAAGGACAGATACTACAATTGATCTTAGCGAAAAGGCCGAGAAGCGAGACTCCAGAACCTCACTCTGACAATGGAGGAGACCTAGGTTCAGGTAGGTTCAGGCGGACTGAGCGAATTAGTAGGTTTTGTATATATGTAATATAAAAGAGGAGAGGAAAATCTTTTGGGGGATTTCATCATTAGGGGTGTAGATAACTAAGACACAGGGAACAATGAAAACTAATGATAACTTGTTAACATGTATTATGATGCAGATGAGCCTATTCAGTCTCCATTGGATTCCTTTGCTGGAAACGAATCAGCCCATTCCTCCTCGTTTTATCCCCTGTAGTTCTGCAACATCCAACAACTACACTGATGATTCTGTCATTTAGCTGCGTTTTGGATAATTTTCGGTAGTTGATTAAACTAACTGGGATTTGGTGGAAACCAGAGCATCCAGAGGAAACCCATTTGGTAATTTTCCATTCATTCCCCTGTTCTCTTAGTTCCCCTTTATGTTTATTTGTTTACTCCGCATGGTTCACCAGATTTCTAATTTTATCATCGGCAAATTTGTAAACTCTGCCCTGTTTAATGTTTTAAAGCAATTCTAGTACCATTCCCTGAGGTAGTGTGCTCTAGTTGAAAAATAACCTTTGTCTGCCACTGTTTCATGTTACTTAACCAATTTTCTGCCCAAGCCACTATCATATTTATTAAAACACATTCAGCTAATCACATCCATGCTCTCTGCCAAGACAGCAATCCATCAATTTCATTCTCCCTTTCACTGTAGCCTTGCAAATTTTGTCTTTTTCTTGCCATTTACCTACACTAAAGTGATTTACATTGAACAATCTATATACTAAAAAGTCTGATCTTGTATGTGGATGTGTGTGTGTGTCCATGTGTCTGTTTGTGTATAGTCAAATCTTCTCAAGAAAACGACGCGGTAACGGTAACTTTTTCACATATTCCGGTAGAGATTTTTCCCGTGGAGTCCGAAATCACTTTATCTGAAAATTTCATGCTTTATTTCTCGAGTTATTACTGTAAATGTTAAAAAATCTGACAAAACGTTGAATTTAAAAACGACTGTCTTTCGCTGATGACGTTACAATGGGTCAGCTACGCGTGCCGTCTTCTTCTTCGCGCTGCAAGTGATGTCACCCCCCGACCACTCCCCCCCCCCCCCACCCGGTTATTCAAAAGACTCAGAAAGAACGAGCGTCGGGCCCTGTACTCGCCCTGGGTTGGTGCTTGGCGGGGAGGTTGCTGCCGCAGGCCGACTGGACCTGGGCAGAGCCTGGGGCCTGGAGCGAGTATTGCGTTTGGGAACCAGCCCTCTCCTGTGACGCCGCGCGCCTCTCCACCCCCCAACCCTTCAAACTCCACCCCCATCCCTCTCTGCCCCCCCGCTCCCTCTCTGCCCCCCATCCGCTCCGCCCCCCGCTCCCTCTCTGATTTCCCCCTCCCACCCCCTCTGCCTCTGCCCTCTGTCTCTGCCCTCTGTCTCTGCCCTCTGTCTCTGCCCTCTGCCACCCCTCTGCTCCTGCCCTCCCTCTGCCCCTCTTCTCTGCCACTGCCCTCCCTCTGCCCCTGCCCTCCCTCTGCCCCAGCCCCTGCCCCTGCCCCCCCTCTGCCCCTGCCCTCTCTCCGCCCCTGCAAGTTGGGGGCAATGCGTGAGTGGATAGGGCGGGGGATGGGGTAAAAGAAGCAAATGAATAATATCAAGGAGAGTGTTTGGTCTAGTTAACCTATAAAAACATTTTTTCCATGACACAAATTGGATATAATGCGAGTGGTGAATTAGAGAACATCATTTGCATTAAGTGGTCCCGATTGGTTTATAACATGATTTTAATGGGGAACTAGAGAACCACTTAACAGTTACTTTCGAAAGTGACTTCCGAAGCAGAAAAAAAGTTCTTGTATTTATACAGTATAGGGGTAAAAAAACCCATTACCATGTAACCTCCCGCACTAATCATGGACCATTGTCTTTTAACACGATCTGTCAATGTCACTGCAGACAATCATTTCTATTGACACCTGTGCAACAATAATCTAGTAAACAACATACAATACAGCCTTTAGTATTTTTCACTTGCAGGACCAAAAATAAATAATTGCTCTTAAAAAAACTTTTACTTTTGAAAATCATGTAGAGAAAATAACTTCATTATTACGAGTCTGAAACTATCCAGTGCCTGATTGACATAAATGTCGTTAAAACAAGATTTTCCACAAAGTTTCTCAGGAACACAACTTTTGTGTTATAGTAGAAAAATAAGTTAGGATCAAATGACGATCCTTAGAGCCATGCTGTGACAAGCTGTCACTGTGCATAAAAGGCAAAAAATAAAAAAAGTACTGAAGAGTGGGCGAAGCATGGCTGGAGAAAATGTGAAATCTATTCTATTATGGTTTCTGTTCTTGTGCCTTTGGAGATTATTGATTCAATTGTACAATTAATATCATCATATTTTTAATCGTCACTAAACCAGTGTGCCCTGTTGGGTCCCTGTCACACGGGAGGCCTGGTCCGCCAACACAAGCCGTTCCCCCAAGGCAATATTCCACCACTCACCCGTTCCCCCAACGCAACCCATTTCCCCCAACGCAATATTCCACCACTCACCCATAGCCAGTGCTTCCATACCTCAAAAAATATTACCTTAAATAGAATCCCAAATTTCCTGGAATTTGATGGTATTTCCTGAAATTTTCAAAAATGCTTCCTGCGTGCTATTTGTTGGGGTTTTTTTTCCGCGGGCACAAGTTAATACAAGGAACAAGGCAAAACAGATCTATGTAACTACACCGTATCTGCCTGCTTCTGTTACTCACCTGTTTAGTATTATGCAAGGCTAACAGCTCCAACAGCTTTCATTGTCTTCGTTTTTTAAACCTGCTATCATGCGTCTCAGTCTCTGCTCTCTCTCTCCCTCTCTTCCACCTCTTCTACCTCTCTCTCCCTCCCTCCTTACTTCTCCCTCTCTCCCTTCCTCCTTCTCCCTCTCTCGCACTCTCCCTCCCCTCTCCCTCTCTCCCTCTCTGCCCCTTGAGCCCAACCACCGTTCTGTAAGATGAAGACCAATCCCAATGTAACTGCAACCTCAGCACCCACTGGTAACTTTTCACACTGCCTGAAAAATAATCAAAGGCTCATCTTCCACTGAGAAAGAGAATTCCAAAGACTATACGTTATACGAGAATTTTCCCGAACCGTCTGTGACCCATAGCGCTGTGGCCATAGTGCTTTGTTTAAAGCCCATAGCGCTGTAGCCAGAAGTGCTATATTTAGAACCCATGGCGCTGCAGCCGATAGCACTTTGTTTAAATTCCCATGCATTAAACTGCAGAGCCCTGTTTAAACGTTTGAGCGCCAAACTGTGTGTATCACCTTTACACCCCTTCGCGGGCCGGATGCGTAAATGTCCCGAAATTTCCCAAAATTATTCCATTTCCCTAAGATTACCCGAAGCCAACCAGAATTTCCTGAATTTTGGGTAATTTCCTTCAAAGTGGAAACACTGCCCATAGCCCCCAACTGCGCAGGGGCGTCTCATTTCCCCTTATCCCCCACCATTCCCTCCCCCTCCTCTTCAGCCTCCCTGTTTTTAACATTAAAAACTTGCTGGCAGGACTCAGTTTTCTGTGATTGCAACATTGTTGCGGGGAGGGCCAGCAAGGATTTGGATCCCATTGTGATGTCATAGCTGTAACTGCCAGTGTGCTGATGGAAGAAATTCTTCTCAAACTGGATTTTGTAAAGTTAAAAATGTGAATAACTTGTAAAATATAACATCAATCTGAATGAAACTTGATAAAAACACACCGCAAGACAATTGTGAGTAAGGTGGTCCAAACATTGTAGCGCTATCGTATACCGTTATGGTGTAATTCAGGGCATGACTCACAGAGAGACAGACAGACTCACTAACAAAATGAGAGTTTTGGTAATATACTAGACCAAGTAGACCCTTTGGGTCCCTGTCACATGGGAGGCCTGGTTCCCCAACGCAACCGGTTTCCACAACGCAATATTCGACCACTCACCCATAGCCCCACAACGCCCACTGCAACCTCAAGTTATTTTTCTCAAAGTGGGGTTTTGTAAAGTTAAAAATGTGAATAACTTATAAAATATAACATCAATGTGAATGAAACTTGATATACCAAACCACAGGACAATGGTGAGTAAGGTGGTCCAAAAATTGTAGCGCTGCCGTGTACCGTTTTGGCGTAGTTCCTGGATCACATGGGAAGATATGCAGACACACATACAAACACATGCATAGAAACAAACAAGATGAGAGTTTTAGTAATATACTAGACTAAGTGGGACCCGTTGGGTCCCATGCTCACACGGGAGGGCTGGTCCCCCGATGTAATATTCCACCTCTTCACCAATTCCAATATTGGTGGCCAGTGGGGGGGATTCCTGGAGTGCTGGTATGGGTTCTTGGGTTGGCAGCTCAGTCCCTCAAGCCTGATCTGCTGGCAGCTCACTCACGGCTGGTGGGCTGGCAGATGATTCATGACTATTCCTTGAAATTCCATTTCAAGCAGGGTGCAAGGCCACCAAATTCAAATCCATGTTCCTACGATTTCAAGCAGGGTGCAAGACCACCAAATTCAAGTGCAGTTTCTTACCACTATGAGCAGGGTGCAATGCCACCGAATTCAAGTGCAGTTTCCAACCACTTCAAGCAGGGTGCAAGGCCACCGAATTCAGTGCAGTTTCATACCACTTCAAGCAGGATGCAAGGCCGCCAATTCAAGTGCAATTTCATTCCACTTCAAGCAGGGTCCAAGGCCACCAAATTCAAATGCAGCTTCATACCATTTCATGCAGGGCGAAACCACCATAAAACCACACAAAACACCAAACTCACAGTTCAGTAGACATTCAGTGTGTTCAGTTGATTCACAGCTCAGACAGAGTCATGACCTCTCCCTCCCCCATCATTCAGAGACTGAGCCACACCCACATATCCGGGTTTTATAATCCCTCCCCCTCCCACAGGAAAAGGTGCGGCTTTCAGGGCGTGATTGACAGGAGAGAGATTCTCAACATTTTTTAAACACTAATAACACTTTTATTTTTCATTGATGGGAAGAATTCTCTGCACCTGCTCAGCGGAGGGGGGACTGAGTAAGATGGCCAAAAATCACAGCCGTAAGTGGTAGCGTTTTATCTAATATCAATATACAGTGCAAACAGGAAGTAAGTGCATTTGCAGTAGTGCCTTTTAACTTCAAGCCAAAGCACCCATGCCGCCTTTTGCAGTAAGTAGTGCCTTTCAACTTCAAGCCAAAACACCCAAGCCACCATTTGCAGTAAGTAGTGCCTTTCAACTTCAAGCCAAAGCACCCAAGCCACCATTTGCAGTAAGTAGTGCCTTTCAACTTCATGCCATCATTTGCAGTAAGTAGTGCCTTTCAACTTCAAGCCAAAGCACCCACGCCACCATTTGCAGTAAGTAGTGCCTTTCAACTTCAAGCCAAAGCACCCAAGCCGCCATTTGCAGTAAGTAGTGCCTTTCAACTTCAAGCCAAAGCACCCAAGCC
The DNA here is from genome assembly GCF_010909765.2 of Amblyraja radiata. Classification (NCBI taxonomy): domain Eukaryota; kingdom Metazoa; phylum Chordata; class Chondrichthyes; order Rajiformes; family Rajidae; genus Amblyraja; species Amblyraja radiata. The sequence goes on along the minus strand of NC_045968.1, from coordinate 49,681,773 downwards.
ACCATTTGCAGTAAGTAGTGCCTTTCAACTTCAAGCCAAAGCACCCAAACCACCATTTGCAGTAAGTAGTGCCTTTCAACTCATGCCATCATTTGCAGTAAGTAGTGCCTTTCAACTTCAAGCCAAAGCACCCACGCCACCATTTGCAGTAAGTAGTGCCTTTCAACTTCAAGCCAAAGCACCCAAGCCACCATTTGCAGTAAGTAGTGCCTTTCAACTTCATACCACCATTTGCAGTAAGTAGTGCCTTTCAACTTCAAGCCAAAGCACACAAGCCACCATTTGCAGTAATTAGCGCCTTTCAACTACAAGCCAAAGCACCCCAGCCACCATTTGCAGTAAGTAGTGCCTTTCAATTTCAAGCAAACCACCCAAGCCACCATTTGCAGTAAGTAGTGCCTTTCAACTTCAAGCCAAAGCACCCCAGCCACCATTTGCAGTAAGTAGTGCCTTTCAATTTCAAGCAAACCACTCAAGCCACCATTTGCAGTAAGTAGTGCCTTTCATCTTCAAGCCAAAGCACCCAAACCACCATTTGCAGTAAGAAGTGCCTTTCAAATTCAAGCCAAAACACCCAAGCCACCATTTGCATTAAGTAGTGCCTTTCAACGTCAAGCCAAAGCTCCCAAGCCACCATTTGCAGTAAGTAGTGCCTTTCAACTTTAAACCAAAGCTCCCAAGCCACCATTTGCAGTATGTAGTGCCTTTCAACTTCGTCAAGGCACCCAAGCCACCATTTGCAGTAAGTAGTGCCTTTCAACGTCAAGCCAAAGCTCCCAAGCCACCATTTGCAGTAAGTAGTGCCTTTCAACTTTAAACCAAAGCTCCCAAGCCACCAATTGCAGTATGTAGTGCCTTTCAACTTCGTCAAGGCACCCAAGCCACCATTTGCAATAAGTAGCGCCTTTCAACTTCAAGCCAAAGCACCCAAACAACCATCTGCACGCAGTGCCTTTTTACTTCAAACAAACCATGTTTTCATTTTCAAACCACATTAAGGGTACTCACAGTTGTGTAGACATTTTTTCAGTGTTATTCAGTGCTCAGACAGACGTGACCCTTGGCTTCATCCATCTTGCAGAGACTGGGTGAGGCACACCACTTCCTGGTTTTATAGTCCCTCCCCTTCCCTCCAGCAGGGGCAGCAGAGAGAATGGTGAATTTTTTAAAAACATTAATATCTCTCTGATTTGTCATCGATGGGAAAAATCCTCCGCACCCGTAAGGCGGAGGGGGGCTCTGAGCGAGGTGGCCCAAAATGACGGCCGTAGGTGGCCGCATTCTGTCGGAAATCGCAGCACAGTGGGCCAAAAGCGGTCAAGATCAGAGATTTAGCAATATAGATAGACCAAGTGGGACCCGTTGGGTCCCAGTCACACGGGAGGCCTGGTCCCCCAATGCAACCCATTCCTCAGTGCAATAGGTGGTGCGGAAGGAGGGATGTAGGGGAAGGGGGTGTGTGGGGGAGGGTGTGTGTGGGGGGGGGGGGGGTGCGTGTGGGGGAGGAGGTGCGTGTGGGGGAGGGGGTGCGTGTGGGGGAGAGGGTGCATGTATGGGAGGGGGTGTATGTGGGGGAGGGGGTGTATTTGGGGGAGGGGGTGTGTCGGGTTGTGGGGGTAGGGGGTTTGGGAGGGGTCTATGTGGGAGAGGGGAGGGGTGTGGATGGTAGGGGGGCGTGGATGTGGGGGAGGGGGCGGTGTGTGTGGGGAAGGGCGGCTGTGCGGGAGGGTGTGTGTGGGGTTGGAGGTATGTGGGGGGGAGCGGGGTTGTGGGAGGGGTCTATGTGGGAGGGTGTGGGTGGTAGGGGGAGTGTGGGGGAGGGGGGTGGGGTGTAGGGGGGGAATGGGGGAGGGGAGTGTGGGAAGGAGGGTTGTGAGGGTTTGGGGAGGGTAGTGTGGGGGAGGGGGGTGTGGGAGAGGGGGTTGTGGGGGAGGGAGGGGCGTGTGGGGGAGGGGGAGGGGGAGGGTGGAGGGGGGGTGTGAGGGAGGGGTGTGTGGGGGTGGGATGTGTGTGGAGGAGGAGGGTGTGGGGAGTGAGGAAGGGGGTGTGGGGGAGGGAGGATGTGTGTTGGGGGGTGTAGGGGAGGCGGGTATAGGCAAGGGAGGGTGTAGGGGAGGGGGGTGTAGGGGAGGGGGATGTGGTGGAGGTGGGGTGTAGGGGATGGGGGGTGTGAGAGGGGGGTGTGTGGGCTCACTGGTTCCCGGCCCCGGCTCCGACCGCACTCCTGGCTCCAGGACCCGGCTCCGGACTCACTCAGCTGCTCCCATCCCCAGTGCCTGTTGCAGTCACAGCCCCCGCCCGCGAACACAGCCCGCCCCTGCCCACGAACACAGCCCACACACGCTGCTTCAGCTTTATTATTGGCGGCTTCTGGACGTGCTTATGGGCTCAGCCGCTCCTCCGTGGATTTTCTTCTCCAGCGGGTGCTGGAAGGGGCGTTACCTTCATGGTGACGGACAGGCGAGAAGACCAATCTGCTGATCTCACGATTTTTTAAACCTTCATACCTTTTGTAATCTTCCACCAATCGGAACAAAATTTGGTGGCTTGGAGCAGAGGAGAATGGTGAGTAAGGTGGCGAAAAAAATCCTAGCGATATAGGGTACCGTTTTTGCGCAAATTGAAAAACAACGCAGACTGTAAATGGTCAAGATGAGTTTTAGTTGTAGGTAGGTAGGTAGGTAGGTAGATCTAGACCAAGTGTCACATGGGAGGTCTGGTCCTCCAACGCAACCCATACCCCAACGCAATATTCCACCACTCACCCGTTTCCCCAACGCAATCCATTCCCCCAAAGCAATATTCCACCATTCACCCATAGCCCCCAACTGCACAGAGGCTGCTCATTTCCCCTTATTCAGCCTCCCTCATTTTAAACTTTAAAAAAATTGCAGTCGCACTTGCTTGGGCTTGCAGGACTCAGTGTCTTGGAATAGCAACATTGTAGCTACAATCCCACTGTGATGTCATAGCTGTAAGTGCTAGTGCAGAGGGAAGAGATTTTTCTCAAATTGGGGTTTTGTGCATTTTTAAATGTGAATAACTTTTAAAATATAACATCAATCTGAACGAAACTTGATTAAAAAAAACACACCACAAGACAATTGTGAGTAAGGTGGTCCAAAAATTGTAGCGCTGTCGTTAACTGTTTTGGCGTAATTCATGGCATGAAAAGCACGTGCACGAACAAACACGCTCAAAGACAAGATGAGAGTTTTACTCATATACTAGAGCAAGTGCAGACCCGTTGGGTCTGCTCCCCCAAAGCACCCGTCCCCTACCGATAGCCCCCACGGGAGGCATGGATTCGAGCACTCAGCAAAGATCATAGCTCGTAAGCCTCCCCCGGCACTGGAGTTGGAAAAAAAATCCCAATAGCATCTTCCCAATTGCAATACCAATTGACCCTCCACCTCATGTCCTGCCAGGAGCTATGATGGCAACATTGTTGCAAATGTGCACTTGCTGTGAGATGCAATTGAGCTGAAAAGTTCAGAGTGTTCCTGCCAGAGTTCCTGTCTTGCAACTTTGTATCGAAGTGTGCTGGAAGTCCATAGAAATGATTTTAACTGGAAAAAAACATTTTAAATCCAAAGTTTTATCAAATCTTTGAACATTTTCATTAATAACTCGAGAAATAAAGCATCCATTTTTCAGATAAGTAGATTTTGGACTCCAGTGGGAAAAATCAATATGTAAAAATGTTATCGTTAGCGCATAGATTTTTTGCGAATTTGTGATCACACACAAACAAATAAACACACAAATCCACATACAAGATCAGAGTTTTAATAGTTATATGAAAGATAGATGTAATAACGTCATATGATTAAATTCCTGTGGCCAAATGTCCAACAGTGATTTAGAAATCTTGGTTAATTTCATATTAATAAATATTATAAAATTATTATTTCTTGTTACAAATAGTCAAACTATTAATTAATTAGAAACCATTGGACCGTACATTGCTATTTGACTAATAATACAATGGGCATGAATTAAAATTGTGCTCAAACAGTTTGGAAGTCTGATATGTTAACTATTTTTCTACATATGCTGTCTAACATATTGAGTTCATCTAACAATTTATTTTTATTTCAGATTTCCAACATCTGCAATTCCAGCAAATGTGCAAAAGCTTGCAAATACATCACAATAGCAAACAGTATGTGAACATCAAAAATAAAGCAGACTTTCTTACGTTTTAGAATTATTTTCCTTTATATACACCTTGAAAATGTAAAGACTCAGCTGCATCAATATATCCTTAGAAAAAAGTTTAGACATATCAGGAGGATCTTCCATGGACAAATGAGGGAAGAAGGATGCAATAGATTTACACCGAAAGTTACAAAAAAGAAAGACGTTTTCAACAGTACCAGGTGCAATGATGTACATATTCATTTGGTTGTTGTCAATAGAAGAAAAAGGGTCAAGTAATTTATTCACTGTGCTGTTGAGCACAGAAATATCAGATCCTCCCAGATCAATGATTCTGACAGAGTCTTGATCTGATTTGACATTCAGGAGATGTCTAGGAGGCATATAAGTGTGATAAAATATCAAAATGTATTCTTCCTGATTAACTACAGGATCCTTGAAATGGAGAGCTTTCTCTAAATAGGAAATACAAGGAATCAGCCCACCCTGGTGTAGGTAGCCAAAATATACTGAACACAGGATGTTAAAAACAACACTTACTAATTTCCATTTCGATATCTTATGTTTTATAGCACAGTGAAGAACAACTGGTACAATAAGTGGACTAAGAAACCGTCCTTCCTGATGACAGAAAAAAGAAAGAATGATCACAGGAACAAAATAAACTAGAATTAAATATTCAGTCATTAAAAGTGTAACAGGAAACACCATCAATAATCTCTGTTCAAATTGCTGTTTCTTTGGAGCAAGACTTTTAGCCCCACGTGTAAATTTGCTGAATATGATTTGGATACCAGATACTACAGCTGACAAATGAAGAGTACCAAACAGCATAAGACTATTCACGGTCAGATGTGTAAACCATGGATGACTCCCATGTGTCGAAAGGTTTTCTGATTTCAAGTTGTACACAATGAAATTGAGAGGAGTTAAAGCTATATGTCGTCTTAGAGTAGCAATAAGCTTATGTACAGGATTTCCAGTATTCAACAAACAGGGAATGTCAGAAAACATTGCATCAAAATATAATGTATCTATCATAATGAACGTAAAAGTGGGTACAATTACAGATGAAAAAGTGCCAACAGTATTGCTCAAAATAGTTCTGAAACTGAACTGAAATGTGCCTTTTTGATCATGGGAAAGCCACAGGAACATGGGCACTAATGCATAAACAATGAAGGTGGGCCTATTGAAAAATCCTGACACTAAAACAATCCCCATAAGACATTTATTCTTCTTTCTGTTCTTTTTTCCAGCATCTGATGCCACATTTGTTTGCTTTGTGTCTATAGCCACTAGCAACAGCAGCAATGCAAACAGAGCTGCTTCAATGGAATTTGAAAATGTCCTGGTGTGAAAAACCAACATCACATGAGAACTACTCAACAGGGTTAATGCATTCCATGGGTCTAAATTCCAGAGACAGGCTAAATGGTATACAGAGTAGTCCAAAATAAAGGACAGGCACGTCAGATAAAGTCTGGGGAAAACCAACAAAGTATAGCTGTTTATGATGTTGCCAAAGAGGCCAACATTTTGTAAAGTTTTAAGTATTGTGAATGAAAACCCTGCTGTGACCAATGGGAAAAGAACTGTCCTGCTGGGGTAACAAGTATTGAATTCCCAAGGGTGGAAGGTTTTCAAGTTCAAAATGTCACCTGTAAAGAAAGCATAATGAGCTTGAAATTAACATAAATGACTTAATACAACATGTTTGATTATTTAAGAAAATGCAGTGGTACATCATCAGTTCTGCTTTTAGAAAGATCTAGATGGAGAGAGATCTGAATGCCGTAATGTATTATTTACAAAAGGCTAGCAGGAATGCTAGCAGAATGTTATTGCTTTTTGCAAGGTGAACTGATTAGAAAAGTAGGGTGCTTTTTTAGTTCAGGTTACTTTATAGATACAACGCAGAAACAGGCCCTTTGGCCCACCGAGTCCAAACTGCCCAGCGAACCCTGTCCCTATACTAGGGATAATTTACAAATTAAAAAAAACAAAGCCAAATTAATCTACAACCTGGGTACATAAAATTGCTGGGGAAACTCAGCGGGTGCAGCAGCATCTATGGAGCGAAGGAAATAGGCGACGTTTCGGGCCGAAACCCTTCTTCAGACTGATGGGGGGTGGGAGAAAGAAGGAAAAGGGGAGGAGGGGGAGGAGCCCGAGGGCGGGCGGATGGGAGGGTGGGAGGAGACAGCTAGAGGGTTAAGGAAGGGGAGGAGACAGCAAGGGCTAGCAAAATTGGGAGAATTCAATGTTAATGCCATAAGGACGCAAGGTCCCCAGACGGAATATGAGGTGCTGTTCCTCCAATTTCCGCTGTTGCTCACTCTGGCAATGGAGGAGACCCAGGACAGAGAGGTCGGATTGGGAATGGGAGGGGGAGTTGAAGTGCTGAGCCACCGGGAGTTCAGGTAGGTTTTTGCGGACTGAGCGGAGGTGTTCGGCGAAACGATCGCCCAACCTACGCTTGGTCTCCCCGATGTAAATCAGCTGACATCTAGAGCAGCGGATGCAGTAGATGAGGTTGGAGGAGATACAGGTGAACCTTTGTCGCACCTGGAACGACTGCTTGGGTCCTTGAATGGAGTCGAGGGGGGAGGTGAAGGGACAGATGTTGCATTTCTTGCGGTTGCAACGGAAAGTGCCCGGGGAGGGGGTGGTGTGGGAGGGAAGGGAAGAATTGACGAGGGAGTTGCGGAGGGAGCGGTCTTTGCGGAAGGCAGACATGGGGGGAGATGGGAAGATGTGGCGAGTGGTGGGGTCACGTTGGAGGTGGCGGAAATGGCGGAGGATTATGTGTTGTATTTGGCGGCTAGTGGGGTGAAAGGTAAGGACCAGAGGGACTCTGCCCTTGTTGCGAGTGCGGGGATGGGGAGAGAGAGCAGTGTTACGGGGTATGGATGAGATCCTGGTGTGAGCCTCATCTATGGTGGCGGAGGGGAATCCCCGTTCCCTGAAGAACGAGGACATTTCCGATGCCCTGGTGTGGAATGTCTCATCCTGGGAACAGATGCGGCGTAGGCGGAGGAATTGGGAGTAGGGGATGGAGTCTTTACAGGGGGCAGGGTGGGAAGACGTGTAGTCCAGATAGCCATGTGAGTCAGTGGGTTTGTAATGTATGTCGGTCAGGAGTCTGTCCCCTGCGATGGAGATGGTGAGGTCAAGGAATGGTAGGGAAGTGTCGGAAATCGTCCAGGTGTATTGGAGTGCCGGATGGAAGTTGGTGGTGAAGTGGATGAAGTCAGTCAGTTGTGTGTAGGTGCAGGAGGTGGCCCCAAAGCAGTCGTCAATGTAACGGAGGTAGAGGTCGGGGATGGGGCCCTGGTACGTCTCGAACAAGGATTGTTCAACGTACCCGACAAAGAGGCAGGCGTAGCTGGGGCCCATGCGTGTGCCCATAGCTACGCCTTGTGTTTGGAGGAAATGGGAGGAGTCAAATGTGAAGTTGTTGAGGGTGAGGACCAACTCCGCTAAACGGAGGAGAGTGTCAGTGGCTGGGTATAGGTTGCTCCTCTGGTCGAGGAAGAACCGGAGGGCTCCGAGGCCATCCTGGTGGGGGATGGAGGTGTAGAGTGACCGGACATCCATGGTGAAGATGAGGGGGTGAGGGCCCAGAGAGTGGAATGCGTGGAGGCGGCGGAGAGTGTCTGAGGTGTCTAGAACATAGGTGGGGAGGGATTTGACCAAGGGGGATAGGATGGAGTCAAGGTATGTGGAGATGAGTTCGGTGGGGCACGAACACGCAGAGACAATGGGTCTGCCGGGAGAACCGGGTTTGTGGATTTTGGGGAGAAGGTAAAAACGGGCCGTGCGGGGCTGGGGAACGATGAGGTTGGAAGCTTGGTCGGGCAGGGCGTGGGAATTGATGAAGTCGGTGATGGTGCTAGAAATGGTGGCCTGGTGCTCGTCAGTGGGGTCATGGTCCAAGGTCCTCAAGGTATGCCTACTTTGAAGAAGTTCTCCTCCTCTCTACGGAGACACCTCAAGGTATGCCTAATCTACAACCTGTATGTCTTTGGAGTGTGGTAGGAAACCGGAGAAAACCCGGAGAAAACCCACGCGTTCACAGGGAGAACGTACGAACTCTGTACAGACAGCACATGTAGTCAGGGTCGAACCTGGGTCTGTGGCGCTTTAAGACAACAACTCTACATCTGCATCACCATGCTGCCCTTGCGATTATGTTTATTTACATACACCACATCAGGAGAACCGCACAGTATTGATCTTCTTATTTAAGGAAAGATGTAAACTCATTGACAGCAGTTCAGGGGTTTAAGAGATTGTTACCAGAAAGGGCAGATTGTGTAATGAGTAAAGGTTGGATGGGTTTTGCTTCAGATGAAGCCACTGGAGTTCAGAAGACTGAAGGTCAACTTAATTGAAACATACAAGATCTTGAGGGTTTTTGACAGCATGGGTATGGAGAGAATATTTTGTCTTGTGGGAGAATCTCGAACCACGGCGTTATATTTAAAAAATAAAGGATTGCCATTTGCGATAGAAGTCAAATAATTTGTTTTCTCTCAGAGAATTGAGAATCTTCAAAACGCACGAACTCAAAAGGTGCTGATGGGTCAATTTCTGAATGTTTTTAAAGTAGAGGCTGATAGATTAGAGTCATAGTCATACAGCACTGAAACATGGCGTTCAGCCCAACTCGTCCGTACCATTCAATGTGCCCATCTAAGCTAGTGCGAATTACGCACTTCCACATGTTTGACACATATCCCTCGAAAACTGTCCTCAAAAAGGCTGCTAGTATTATCAAAGAACCACACCACCCAGACCACACTGTCAGTTTGTTGCTTCTATTGGGAAGAAGGTACAGAAGCCTGAACCATTATCTCCAAGTTCAAGAACAGCTTCTGCCTCTCAAACATTGGACTCTTGAATCACACTGCATAACCTTATCCATAACCGTACCTCAGCAATTAATCACTATGGAGTTTTTATAGGTTGCACTACTTACTTTGGTTTGCACTTTATGGTCTGGTTACTTAATATTACTGATAATTTATTTATATTCATTGGTTGTGCTTTTGTTTCATGGCCCAGGAAAGCTGCAGCAAGTAAGAATTCCATTGTTCCAGTGCAGGTGACAACTAAACACTTTTGACTTCTGAGTCTTTTAAATGTTGTTATTTTATCTGCCTGAACAACTTACTAGTTGATTCCACAACCCTCTCATAATTTTATGCACCTCTATAAAATCGACTCTTAATCTCCTGTGCTCGAAGGAATAAAATCCTAAACCTTATTGATAAACAATGGGGTAAAAGGGGGTAGGTGTGTTTCCGGAGTTTAGGTTATATTCAGAACAGCCATGAGCTTATTGAATGGCTGTGGCCCACTTCTGTTCCTAAATGTCACTGGATCAAAATTGATTTAATTCCTTAAGCATTACTACAACTAGCCACAGTAGAAAATGAAGCAGACTACTACTTTAATGGCTACCCCATCTCCACGCCTCAAAAAGGTTTATTTTATAGGCATTTAGCTTGATTCATAACTTATTGACTGCTGACAAATGCTTTGATTTCCTAATCTGTCGGATCAGTATTTACAGCTGAATCACTGTTGAGGCAGAATTCTATGGACGCTGAGGTATTAATAATGTTATCCAAGAACACTAAGATTCACAAAGTAATGTTAAATGCCAAACTTATTAAACAGTTACATTCTCTGACAAATTAAGGATATACTAACATTTTATTATTTTATTGTAACATCTATTAATTTGGACATGTTAAACAAAGATCAAACCCCTAAGCTACAAAGTCTGCCATTATTGCATATTCTGCAGCTGGTGTAAATGGACCTGGATAAGGAAATGTTTGAGGGTGACATGACAGATTGGGAACCACCCTGAAAAATTTGATTTTATAAATGTTGGCAGGAATTTAAAATAAGTGATTTGGTCTATGGATGGATGTGAGGAAGGTGTAGGGAAATGTGTTACATCTCTTGCAGTTGCAGGGGAACTACCTGGAGAAAGGTTGGTTTGGGTGGGAAAGGATGAATGAACAAAGGAGTATTCATACATTGCCTGTTGGATTTCCTATTGTAATTATCTTCATCATCGAAGATCAACGGTTCTCGAAACAAGTATAACTGTCCTCTCATGGAGGAAGCCTGTGCGTGACTTTGTTTAACGTGGGAAGACTGGTGCACAGCCAGCCACCACACGGTCCTTGGGTCAGAATCCAGTGACATGGAATCCAAGACGACCGGTGACCCTTTTCTGCTGCAGCCTTCATCCGCCTTCCCAGCCACACGCTACACTAAAGTCAGCCATCATCCTCCGCCTGTTCCACCGTTGAGGTCTTGGTTGGGTTGCTCTTTGTCAGACCTTAATCTATCCTAAATGAGAGACTAAGCATATCTGGCGGCAACTTGCACTTTCAAAGACAAACTGTTCTTCGGTACACAAAAACTAATCAATATACGTTATGCCTGGGTTACGTTTTGGTTAATTATATAAACTATGATACTTGAATTGAAAGCAAGTAAATATTATTGGAATAAAGAATGACATAATAATTAAGATGCTTTATTTTAAAATCCCTCATCAATTGAGATTTGCAATGGACATTGCCCCAGAGGTGAGAATTGTTCAATCTTAGCTGCTGGGGGTATAAACATGATATCTGACATTTGCTTATTATACACAAAAAGGTATAATTCAGATCTAAGACATTATTATGCTTCAATAACACATAGTTTACTTCCAGAAGGAAACAAAACTAACATTTACAAAAAAGAATGCTTTGTATGAGTAGAAAGCAAAACAAACGATATTTTACCTGCCATAACCTCCGGAGACTGAAAAAATTCATCAGGGTGTATATAGCCTGTTTGTGGAGCCAAACACCATAGTATCCTGAACAGCCCAAAAGCCAGCCACATTACCTTGGGCTCCATCCAAAACAGTCACTAGAAAAATAGTAAGTATTACATTTTAATGATGATTCATTTAATATTAGGTCCACATGTCCAAAATCAATAAACCAAAAAGAACACGCTTCTCCTGTTTTGTTACTTAATTTCTATCCTCTGTCTGATCCAACCTGAAGCCCCTGCCATTGCTTTTAAATAGAAAATAGAAAATACTGTAGGTGCAGGAGGAGGCCATTTGGCCCTTTGAGCCAGCACCACCATTCATTGTGATCATGGCTGTTCATCCACAATCAGTGCCTGCCTTCTCCCCATATCCCTTGATTCCGCTAGCCCCTAGAGCGCTATCTAACTCTCTTTTAAAGCCAGTGAATTGGCGTCTACTGCCTTCTGTGGCAGGGAATTCCACAAATTCACAACTCTCTGGGTGAAAAACTTTGTTCTCATCTCAGTATTAAATGGCCTCCCCTTTATTCTTAGACTGTGGCCCTTGATTCTAGACACCCCCAACATTGGGAACATTTTTCCTGCATCTAGCTTGTCCAGTCCTTTTATAATCATATGTTTCTATAAGATATCCTCTCATCCTTCTAAATTCCAGTGAATACAAGCCCAGTCTTTCCAATCTTTCCTCATATGACAGTCCCGCCATCCCAGAGAGTAACCTTGAACCTACGCTGCACTGCTTTTTGAAGTAGAAAACTAGGAAAATATTTGGTAAGTGTAGAAAAAAAAATTTAAGTTTTGCTATCCAATATCTGTGAAAATTAATAAGTTCTTGGTGCTTAGATTTTGGATATTGGATCTGTAGTTTGAAAATGTTTGTGGTAAAATAAATTATGTTAAAAATTAAGTTAAAATGTTTAATGTCAGGGAAGTATTGGAATGGAAACAAGCTCCGTGGCCGACCACATCTCCACTAACCATAAAACATCTATTTCCACTAATTCTACATGAATTCCATTTTTAAGTTCCCAACAGTCCCCTTCATATTCTATCACACAATACACACAAGTGATAGTTTACCATGGCAAATTAACCCACCACGTCTTTGGGATCTGGAAATAACCAGACAACCCGCTCATCGGGAAAATGTGCAAACTCCTCAAAAACAGTACCAGAAGTCAGATGGAATCCAGGTCACTGGAGTTACAAGGCGGAAGCTTTACCAGAAGTGCTAATGTGCCAATTTTCACTGTGATGGAGAAGCAATGTATGCTGTAAAATCCATGGTGATTATTCAGGTACCTGCACAGATACTGCTGGTCAGTTCTACAAATCAATATTATAGTTCATTGAACTCTTTTATGGTACAGATTGCAAGCATTAATCTATTGAATAACTTCAACAATTGCTTATGCAAAACAAAATTTGGTGAGAGTGCACGGGAGTGATATATTCTCTACAGACAACTGTGCAGTTTTGCAAAGCATGTGAGAAAGCAGTGAAACATGAGAAGAAATATTTTGTCTCCCAGCATGTACAGACAGCTAAACACAAGTCGACGGCAGAGAAACTGAAGGTAGGAAATACGCTAGCTTTTCTCCTCACAACATTTACTGCTGGCTCCAGTCGCAAATCTGAGTTTTCGAGTGATCTGTGCAAAGCATTCATTGATGCTGGAATTCCACTGTGGAAATTGGAAAACAAATCTCTCAGAGGATTTTTAGGGAAATACACAAAGGAACCTATACCGAACGAGTCATCATTACAGAAAAATTATGTTGACAGCAACTTCAACATTGTTGTGCAGAAAAGTAGAGATGAAGTTGCATGCAACAAAATATGGATCCCAATAGACGAGACAACCAATGCTGTGGGGAGATATGTTGCCAATGTGGTCATCGGTAAACTGGAGGCAGGTCAACCATCAAAGGAGTATTTCTTGACATTGGAAGTATTGGAGAAGTCAAAAAGCACAACTATTGCTCAGTTGTTTACATCTTCACTTGCTGTACATTGTACTTAAAATTCCTGGCGATGTAGGTAAAGACAAACAAGGAAAATGTGAGAGGGGGATTTTAGCTAACAAAGCTTTTGAAGAAGTACAAAACAGCTAAATTTCTCAAAGGTAGTTGTAATGCACAAGATATCAACATGAATGTAGAGTTTGTAGCTTGTTTCAGGAATGCACCAGTGACCTCAGCTGGGGTAGAAATAAGTTTTTCACAACTGAAGCATATTCTGTCTGACAGATGGCATAGTTTAACACCAGATAATTTGAAAAAAATGCTAGTAGTTATGTGCAACCAGGCAATAATGTAGTATACCATTATAATCATCATTTTTAACCATATTTTGGTGGTGGAAATACATGCCTTTTTTTGTCAATAAATACCTTTTTTTAAATTTTATTATGCCCTTTTGCCTGCCTATTTCAGAGATTTTTGGCGCCTAAACATGCTGGCTCTAATTATTATAATTGCTACATGTAGCAAGTGAGTCAAACATAAAATATTAAAGCAGAATTAAAGATTACTAGACCAAGTGCAGACCCGTTGGGTCTGCTTCCCCAACGCGCGTTTGCGGGGGGGGGGGGGGGGGGCTGCGGCATCACACTCCCACTAACCACCCCCCAAAAACACAAATAGGGGTGGGAGAGGGGAGAGGTGTAGCGGGGAGTGGTGCAAGAGAGAGGGGAAGGGGGTGGGGAGGAGATGGGGGTGAAGAGGGGTGGGCGAGAGGGGGTGGGAGGGGAGGAGGGAGAGGGGTGGGAGGGAAGGAGGGAGAGGGGTGAGGAGAGGGAGATGGAGAGGGAGATGGGGAGGAGAGAGGGGTGGGGGAGGGGAGGAGAGAGGGGTGGGGGAGGGGAGGGGAGGAGAGAGGGTAGGGGGAGAGAGGTGTGGGGGAGGGGGAGGGAGGCGAGGAGGGAGATGAGGTAAGGGGTAGAGGGGGAAGAGTGTGGAAGGAGGGGGACGAATGGGGAGAGGGAAGGGGGTGGGGGAGGGAAGGGGGTTGGGGGGAGGGGTGGGGGAGAGGGAGTAAGGAGAGGGAGTTGGAGAGGGGGAGGAGAGAGGGGTGGGGGATGGGAGGAGAGGTATGGGGGAGATGTGTGGGGGAGGGGAGGAGGGAGATGGGGTAGGGGAGGGAGGAAGAAGAGTGTGGAGGGAGGGGGAGAGGGGTAGGGGGAGAGAGGGGAAATAGTGGGGAGGGAGAGTGGGAGAGGGAGGGGCGGTGAGAAGTGGAAGAGTGGGGAGGGAGGGAGGGGGAGAGGGGTAGGGAGAGTGGTGAAGAGGGACAGGGGGAGTGGTGGAAGAGGGACAGAGGTGTAGTGGAAGGGGTGGGGGAGAGAGGGGAAGGGAGGGGGAGAGAGGGGTGGGGGAGGGATAGGGGTGGGGTAAGGGGAGAGAGGTGGAAGAGTGGGGAGGGAGGGGTAGGGGGAGTGGTGGAAGAGGGACAGATGGGCAGGGGGAAGGGGGAGAGAGAGAAGGGGGTGGGTAGAGAGAAGAGAGGGATGGGAGAGGGGTGAGGAGAGGGAGATGGAGGGGGGGAGGAGAGAGGGGTGGGGGAGGCGAGGAGAGAGGGGAGGGGAAGGTGTGGGGGAGGGGAGGCAAGGAGGGAGATGGGGTAGGGGGTAGAGGGGGAAGAGTGTGGATGGAGGGGGAAGAGTGGGGAGGAGGAAAGGGGTGGGGGGGAGAGGGAAAGGGGTGGGGGAGGGAAGGGGGTTAGGGGGCAGGGGTGGGGGAGAGAGGGAAGGGGGTGGGGAGGGAAGGGGGGTGGGGGAAAGAGGGATGGGGGAGGGGGAGGGGAGATAGGTGTGGGGGAGGGGAGGGAGGGATGGGGAGGAGGGAGATGGGGTAGGGAAGGGAGGGGCAAGTGTGTGGAGGGAGGGGGAGAGAGGTGGGGAAAGGGGGGTGGGGGAGAGAGGGAAAGGGGTGGGGGAGGCAAGGGGGGTGGGGAGAGAGGGAAGGGGGCTGGGGAGGGAAGGGGGGAGAGGGAAGGGGGTGAGGAGGAGGGGGAGGAGAGGGGTGAGGAGAGGGAGATGGAGAGGGGTGAGGAGAGGGAGATGGAGAGAGGGATGGGGAGGGGGAGAGAGGGATGTGGGAGGGGGAGATAGGTGTGGGGGAGGGGGGTGAGGGATGTGGTAGGGGAGGGAGGGGTAAGAGTGTGGAGGGAGGTGGAGAGGGGTGGGGGGAGAGAGGGGAAATGGCGGGGAGGGAGAGTGGAAGGGGGAGGGGTAGGGACAGTCCATCTGTTCCCCATTCCCTATCACCCCCAATCCTCTTTCTCTATTCCCACACACATGATGCCGAGCTTCGACACAGGCTGCGGGGGTGGGGGGGAGGGGCTGGGGCTGGGGCTGGTGCAAAGTCATATGTAAATGGATCCATTCCGATTGGACATCTGCGAGCATTGGGCATTGTGACATCACACGATGGAACGAATCAAAAGGCAGAAAGGCAGCCGGACGGACGGACGGCGGCAGCCACACAGTTTTAAATATAGACTAGACCAAGTGCAGACCCGTTGGGTCTGTTTCCCCAACGGCGTTTGCAGAGGGGTGGGGCTGCGGCATCACACTCACATTAACCACCCCCCAAACACACAGGTGGGGGGAGGGGGGGGGTGAGAAGAGGGGAGGGAGGGGAGAGGAGGAGGAGGAAACGGGACAGATTTTGGAGTGAAAGGAGAGTGGGGTAGGTGGTGAGAGAGGGGGATGGGAGAGAGATGTGGGGGAGGGGAGGAGGGAGGGAGGGGGAGAGGGTTGGGGGGCGAGAGGGGAAAGAGTGGGGAGGGAGAGTGGAGGGGGAAGGGGGAGAGAAGTGGAAGAGTGGGGAGGGAGGGGTAGGGGGAGTAGTGGAAGAGGGACAGAGGGGATAGGGGGCGGGGCGGGGAGAGGGAAGGGGGTGGGTAGAGAGTGAAGGGGGGGGGGGGAGAGAGGGATGGGTGGGAGAGGGGTGAGGAGAGGGAAACATAGAAACATAAGATTCTATAAGATCCCCCCTCAATCTTGTAAATTCTAGCGAGTACAAACCGAGTCTATCCAGTCTTTCTTCATATGAAAGTCCTGACATCCCAGGAATCAGTCTGGTTAACCTTCTCTGTACTCCCTCTATGGCAAGAATGTCTTTGGGCATTGGGCATTGTGACATCACACGATGGAACGTTCACCAGGGGCTGGGGCTGGTGCAAAGGCATATGTAAATGGATCCATTCCGATTGGACATCTGTGAACATTGGGCATTGTGACATCACACGATGGAATGTTCGCCCACATTCTATGGGTGAGAAGCCAGCTTTATTTTTGAAATTTTGGGGGGGGGGGGGGGGGGGGGGAGAAGGATTTCATTAAAAATGTGTACATAAACACGACGAAATGTAATCAGCAGTGGATACTTGGAATGAAAAGTGAAATCTCTACCGAAATGGAAAAAATCTCGGCGTTTCTGTGTGTGGTGTTGGCGTAGCAACGAATCAAAGGCTGGCACCCACAAGACAGGCAGAAACACACACAGCCACACACACACACAGAGTTTTAAATATAGATAGATGTATTAAAACACTTTGAAAGCTTCCCTGTAAATTCCAAAGATAGACACAAAATGCTGAAGTACAGTGCATTCAGAAAGTATTCAGACCCCTTCACTTTTTCCATATTTTGTTGTCACAACTTTATTTTAAAATGGATTGTATTCACATTTTTAATCATCAATCTGCACACAATACCCCAGAATGAAGAAGCGAAAACAGGTGATTAGAAATTTTTGCAAAGTAATTAAAAATAAATACTGAAATATCACATTTACATAAGCCTTAGAATAAGGCTGCAAATAAATTGTATTTTATTGTATTGTATTCAGACCCTTTGCTATGACACTCAAAATTGAGCTTAGGTTCATCCTGTTTCCATTGGGATGTTTCTACAACTTGATTGGAGTGCATCTGTGGTAAATTAAATTGATTGGGCATGATTTGGAAAGGCACACACCTGTCTATATAAGGTCCCACAGTAGACAGTGCATGTCAGAGCAAAAACCAAGCCGTGAAAACGAAGGAATTGTCTGCAGACCTCCAAGACAGGATTGTGTTGAGATACAGATCTGGGGAAGGATATAAAACAGTTTCTGCAGCATTGCAGGTCCCGAAGAGCACATTGGCCTCTGCCATTCTTAAATGGAACATTGGAACCACAGGACTTCATAGAGCTGGCCGCCCGGCCAAACTGAGCAATCGGGGGAGAGGGCCTTGGCCAGGGAGGTAATCAAGAACTGTCACTCTGACAGAGCTCCAGAATTCCTCTGTGGAGATGGGAGAACCTTCCAGAAGAACAACTATATCTGCAGCACTCCACCAATTAGGCCTTTATGGTAGAGTGGCCAGGCGGAAGCTACTCCTCAGTAAAAGGCACGTGACAGCCTGCTTGTAGTTTGCCAAAAGGCATGAGAAACAAGATTCTCTGGCCTGATGAAATCAAGGTTGAACTCTTTACCCTGAGTGCCAAGTGTCACATCTGGAGGAAACCAGGCACTGCTCATCACCTGGCCAATACCATTCCTACCGTGAAGCATGCTGGTTGCAGCATCATGCTATGGGGATGTTTTTCAGCGGCAGGAACTGGGAGACTAGTCAGGATCGAGGGAAAGATGAACGGAGCAAAGTACAGAGAGATCCTTGATGAAAACCTGCTCCAGAGCGTTCTGGACCTCAGACTGGGGTGGAGGTTCACCTTCCAACAGGACAACGACCCTAAGCACAGTCAAGACAACGCTGGAGTGGCTTTGTGACAAGTCTGTGAATGTCCTTGAGTGGCCCAGCCAGAGCCCGGACTTGAACCAGATCGAACATCTCTGGAGGGATCCAATAGCTGCGCATCAATGCTGCACGTCCAACCTGACAGAGCTTGAGAGGATCTGCAGAGAAGAATGAGAGAAATTACCCAAATACAGGTGTACCAAGCTTGTAGCGTCATACCCAAGAAGACTTGAGTCTGTAATCGCTGCCATAGGTGTCTCAACAAAGTACTGAGTAAAGTGTCTGAATATTTATGTAAATGTGATATTTCAGCTATTTCGTTTTAATTACTTTTCAAAAATTTCTAAACCTGTTTTTGTGTTTTTATGATGGGGTATTGATGATAAAAAAATAATTTAATCTATTTTAGAATAAGGCTGTAACGTAACAAAATGTGGAGAAAGTGAAGGGGTCTGAATACTT